>NC_084561.2:4216323-4241323 GCF_033978685.3 Nerophis lumbriciformis
GTTGTCGGAGGGTGTAACAACACCAACAGGGACGGATTCAAGTTGCACCAGTGGCCCAAAGATGCCAAAGTGGCAAGAAATTGGACGTTTGTTCCGCACACTTTACCGACGAAAGCTATGCTACGACAGAGATGGCAAGAATGTGTGGATATCCTGCGACACTCAAAGCAGATGCATTTCCAACCATAAAGTCAAAGAAATCTGCCGCCAGACCCCCATTGAATCTGCCGGAGTGTGTGAGCAATTCAGGGACAAAGGAACTCGCTAGCACGGCAAGCAATGGCGGCAGTTTGTTCCCGCGGACGAGCGAGCTAAACCCCCCTGGATGTCTTGGCTCACACCGTCCCAAGATGATCAAGAGAAGAAAGAAAATTTGAAAATCATTTTTTTACCTTGAAAATGATTTTTACCCTTGAAAAAAAATTTTTACCTTGAAAATTTTTTTTTACCTTGAAAATGATTTTTTACCTTGAAAAAAAAAATTTACCTTGAAAAAAAAAATTTACCTTGAAATTTTTTTTACCTTGAAAATCATTTGTTTACCTTGAAAATCATTTGTTTACCTTGAAAATCATTTTTAACCTTGAAAAAAAAATTTTACCTTGAAAATTTTTTTTACCTTGAAAATAATTTTTTACCTTGAAAAAAAAAATTTACCTTGAAAATTATGTTTTAACTTAAAACACTTTTTTTTTGTATTTTTAATTTTTTTTAACTTTTAAATTTTTTTTTTAAATTTTTGTAAATTTTGTTTAATTTTTTAATTTTTTTTTAAAATTTAAAAAAAAAAAAAATTATTTTTTGAAATTTTAATTTTTTTTAAATTTTTTAATTTTTTAAAAAAATGTTTAAATTTTTTAAAATTTGTTTTAAATTTTTTTAAAAAATTTAAAATTTGTTTTAAATTTGTTTTAATTTTTTTTTAAATTTTTTTAAATTTTTTTAACTTTTTTAAAATTTTTAAAAAATTTAAATTTTTAAAAAATGTTTTTAATTTTTTTTAATTTTTTTTTAAATATTTTAAAATATTTTTTTAACTTTTTTTTAAACTTTTTTGTAACTTTTTAAAAAAAGTTTCCCTGGCCTGCTGACATGAGGGTATGTCTACAGAATATATTAATTGATGAAAACTGGGCTGTCTGCACTCTCAAAGTGCATGTTGCCAAATGTATTCCATATGCTGCTCCATAGTTGTTAGTTTCCTTTAATGCCAAACAAACACATACCAATCGTTGGTTAGAAGGCGATCGCCGAATTGGTCCTCGCTTTCTCCCGTGTCGCTGGCTGTCGTGTCGTTTTCGTCGGTTTCTCTTGGTTCAAACCGATATGGCTCAATAGCTTCAGTTTCTTCTTCAATTTGGTTTTCGCTACCTGCCTCCACACTACAACCATCCGTTTCAATACATGCGTAATCTGTTGAATCGCTTAAGCCGCTGAAATCCGAGTCTGAATCCGAGCTAATGTCGCTATAGCTTGCTGTTCTTTCCGCCATGTTTGTTTGTGTTGGCTTCACTATGTGACGTCACAGGAAAATGAACGAGTGGTTAAAATCAGGCACTTTGAAGCTTTTTTTAGGGATATTGCGTGATGGGTAAAATTCAGAAAAAAACGTCGAAAAATATAATAAGCCACTGGGAACTGATTTTTAATGGTTTTAACCCTTCTGAAATTGTGATAATGTTCCCCTTTAAGACCTTTGTTAGATCGGAATCTGGGTTTAACGTGGTTCGTAGAGCTCCCCCTGGTGTTGTGGTTATGTCGGTCATTTAGTAGTTTATTAGTTTAGTTTATTAGTTTCATTATTTATCATTTCAATTTTAAATATATTATTGTTGGAGATCTTTTATCAGTGTGTTGTGGCCAGTGCCTTGTACTTTGCAGTGGTTGGTTGGGGGAGCAGCACCAGCAAAATGGACTCAAACCGGATTGATAAACTGATCCGGAAAGCCGGCCAAACCATTGGCACGCAGTTGGAGGCGTTTGTGTCAGTGAGGGACAGGAGGACTCTGGACAAACTGCTGGCCATCATGGACAATCCTGCCCAGCCACTCCACCTGACAATTGAGGGACAGCAGAGTTCATACTCCAACAGGCTCCTTCAGCTTCCTTCCCACACTGTGTGATTCAAGAACTCCTTCATTCCACACTCCATCCAGCTGTATAAAACACTGGCCATACAGCAATAGATGACATCTGTCTATTACCTGACACCCAGAGGTGGGTAGTAACGCGCTACATTTACTCCGTTACATCTACTTGAGTAACTTTTGTGATAAATTGTACTTCTAAGAGTAGTTTTAATGCAACATACTTTTACTTTTACTTGAGTATATTTATAGAGAAGAAACGCTACTTTTACTCCGCTACTTTTATCTACATTCAGCTCGCTACTCGCTACTAATTTTTATCGATCTGTTAATGCACGCTTTGTTTGTTTTGGTCTGTCAGACAGACCTTCATAGTGCCTGCGTTTTACCAAATGCGGTCACTGGTGACGTTCACTTCGTTCCACCAATCAGATGCAGTCACTGGTGACGTTGGACCAATCAAACAGAGCCAGGCGGTCACATGACCTGACTTAAACAAGTTGAAAAACTTATTGGGGTGTTACCATTTAGTGGTCAATTGTACGGAATATGTACTGTACTGTGCAATCTACTAATACAAGTTTCAATCAATCAATCAAAACTGTGAAGGAAAAAAGACCATTTTTTATTTCAACCGTACATCCCGTCAAAAGCCTAAAGACTGACTGCACAGTTCCTGTCTTCACAATAAAAGTGCCGCTCCATTGCGCCTGCGCTTTCAAAATAAGAGTCTCCGAAAGCCAGCGCAAACAAGCTAGCAAGCTACGGAGTTTGCCGCCAATGTATTTCTTGTAAAGTGTATAAAAACGAATATGGAAGCTGGACAAATAAGAAGCCAAAAACCAACCACTTTCATGTGGTATTAGACAGAAAGGAGTAACTTTTTTTCTCCTCCATTTGAAAATGTGGATGTTATCATCACTACTGTCTGATTACAATCAATGCAAGTCATCAGAATCAGGTAATACACCAACTTATATTCTTGTCTTCATGAAAGAAAGGAATCTATATGTGTTAAACATGCATGTATATTCATTAAAACACCTTTAACATGTAAACAAAAACGGCAAAATAAATAAATATAAATGATATACTGTATATATCAATGTATGTATATATATATATATATGTGTGTGTATATATAACAATGTATGTATATATATATATGTGTATATATATATATATATATATATATATATATATATATATATATATATATATATATATATATATATATATATATATATATATATGTGTGTATATGTTACTCATCAGTTACTCAGTACTTGAGTAGTTTTTTCACAACATACTTTTTACTTTTACTCCTTACTTTTACTTGAGTAATAAATCTCTAAAGTAACAGTACTCTTACATGAGTACAATTTCTGGCTACTCTACCCACCTCTGCTGACACCTGACATGTTAGCTACTTCTCTTTCTTTATAATGTCTATTTTCTATTTCCTGCTGGAACTACTCTCTATTTTATGCTGCTGCTGTCACACATACTGTATATACTGTAATATTGTACATGGTGTCGGAGGCAGATATTTACATATGTCCGAATTTAAATGTTACTTCTTTTGATTTCATTGTCATATTACAAAACAGCTAGTGTTTTTCTTCCAAATGTGGTCTTTTGGTTGTCTGCAAAACTGTGTGCTTAACCTTGAAGTGAGGAATGTTAGAGAGAGCGATAATAAGCATTTGTTTTGGCTAGAGAGAGATGACTGCCTGCGACTTAAGAGGGGAGAGGGTTTTGGGTCGGGAATGCAGACCGGTTTGGCGGGGCGATAGAATGTTCTATGCTGGACTGGTCTCAAATGTATATCTGCAAAGCTTTGCAAATATATTACAAAATACCTATTCTGTCTCCGGTGGTTTTTCAACTCAGCTTTAAGTGTCGGAAAGAACTTGGGAGCGAATTGTGACTTGAATTCCCTGGGAGGAACAACTGGTCCAAAACATTGGTATATATTGTATATATGTTATGGACATAATATAATATATCTGTATATATATTATTCTGTACACATATTATGTATATATTCGTATATATGTTAGATTTTTTATCGCTATATTAGTCTATTCATACCTGCATTGTCCTTTCCATCCTTACACTTTCCATCATTGTAACTGAGCTACTGTGTGGAACAATTTCCCTTGTGGATCATTAAAGTTTGTCTAAGTCTAAGGAATCCTTTTTTAAAACGATTTGTATCATCATTTTTGACTCGACAAAGTAGCAACCTTTTGCGGACATAACAGCCAAACAATGGAAATCAAACATTGTTTGGGAAGTTCTTCTCAGCACTTTTAGATGTTAAGTTAAAAAAGTACCCATTATTCTAATGTGATGCTTTGTTTTCACCATTATTCCCAGTTCATTCCAAACTTAAATTTTAAGTAATAGGTCACTTTAAGGGCCTATTGTAGCGGTCTGCACCGCAACTGGGTAGTTTTCTTCTGCCTTTGCGGTTACACAGTTAAAAGGGAACATTATCACAATTTCAGAAGGGTTAAAACCATTAAAAATCAGTTCCCAGTGGCTTATTTTATTTTTCGAAGTTTTTTTTCAAAATTTTACCCATCACGCAATATCCCTAAAAAAAAGCTTCAAAGTGCCTGATTTTAACCACCCGTCCATTTTCCTGTGACGTCACATAGTGAAGCCAACACAAACAAACATGGCGGAAAGAACAGCAAGATATAGCGACATTAGCTCGGATTCAGACTCGGATTTCAGCGGCTTAAGCGACTCAACAGATTACGCATGTATTGAAACGGATGGTTGTAGTGTGGAGGCAGGTAGCGAAAACCAAATTGAAGTAGAAACTGAAGCTATTGAGCCATATCGGTTTGAACCGTATGCAAGCGAAACCGACGAAAACGACACGACAGCCAGCGACACGGGAGAAAGCGAGGACCAATTGGGCGATCGCCTTCTAACCAACGATTGGTATGTGTTTGTTTGGCATTAAAGGAAACTAACAACTATGAACTAGGTTTACAGCATATGAAATACATTTGGCAACAACATGCACTTTGAGAGTGCAGACAGCCCAATTTTCATCAATTAATATATTCTGTAGACATACCCTCATGTCAGCAGGCCAGGGAAGCTAAAACATTTTTTTAAAATTTAAAATAAAAAAAACATTTTTTTTAAATTTAAATTTTTTTTTTAAAAATTAAACATTTTTTACAAAAAAATTTTTTTTTTTTAAAAAGTAAAAAAAAAAAAAAAAAAAAAAAAAGTGTTTTAAGTTAAAACATGATTTTCAAGGTAAATTTTTTTTTCAAGGTAAAAAATGATTTTCAAGGTAAAAAAAATGTTTCAAGGTAACATTTTTTTTTCAAGGTTAAAAATGATTTTCAAGGTAAACAAATGATTTTCAAGGTAAAAAAAAATTTTCAAGGTAAATTTTTTTTTCAAGGTAAAGTTTTTTTTTCAAGGTAAAAAATCATTTTCAAGGTAAAAAAAATGTTTACCACCGCCATTGTTTGCCGTGCTAGCGAGGTCCTTTGTCCCTGAATTGCTCACACACTCCGGCAGATTCAATGGGGGTCTGGCGGCAGATTTCTTTGACTTTATGGTTGGAAATGCATCTGCTTTGAGTGTCGCAGGATATCCACACATTCTTGCCATCTCTGTCGTAGCATAGCTTTCGTCGGTAAAGTGTGCGGAACAAACGTCCAATTTCTTGCCACTTTGGCATCTTTGGTGCAACTTGAATCCGTCCCTGTTGGTGTTGTTACACCCTCCGACAACACACCGACGAGGCATGATGTCTCCAAGCTACGGAAAACAGTCGAAAATAACAGAGCTGATTTGACTCGGTGTTTGAGAAAATGGCGGATTGCAACGTGACGTCATCGCTCCGAGAGCGAATAATAGAAAGGCGTTTAATTCGCCAAAATTCACCCATTTAGAGTTCGGAAATCGGTTAAAAAAAATATATGGTCTTTTTTCTGCAACATCAAGGTATATATTGACGCTTACATAGGTCTGGTGATAATGTTCCCCTTTAACAAAATCATCCCTGACAATAATCACAGTAACACACTTTGCCACAAAAGGCAATGACTATCATTGCAACATCTCTCATCTTTGTCCGTCGAAACGAAGAAGACCACCAGTCATCCTGTGAGTTGATTTACAGTTGGTGGGTGCGCAGATGACTCGTGAGACCAATCTGCGCTCAGAATAGACGTGGGCAGTGAGGTTGTAGCGACATCTGCTGATGCCGTTCTTCCTTTGCGAGCTTGTCTGAGCAGTGATCTTCTTTGCTTCGCAAAATTTAGCCCAATTCTTGACTTTTCCCCTGGTCTGGTGCCAGTGTCTCCCATTTGGTGTGCTCAATCCCAAAATACTTCAGGGATACTTTCAAGGTGCCCTTAAAACCTTTCCTTCTGGCCTCCTTGAGATTGTTTACCCTGAAAGAGTTTTCCATACAACAATACATACGACATCCAAGCTACATGTCCAGCCGAGTGAATCTTCTCTTGCCACTTCATACCAAGGATCTTTCTAAGGCAAGTGGGGTGGAAGTGGTTCAATTCCCCTACATGTTATCTATATGTGGTCCATGTTTCACAACTTTGCAGAAAGGTAGTGAAAGCAGCTGTTTACAACCATTGACCTAGGCCAGGGCATAGTACCAGACTATGTATCAAGGGAATAACCGGTGATCAACCATCCATCCATCCATTTTCTACCGCTTGTCGTGGGGGAAGCCTATCTCAGCTACATTCGGGCGGAAGTCAGGGTACACCCTGGACAAGTCGCCACCTCATCGCAGGGCCAACACAGATAGACAGACAACATTCACACTCTAGGGACCATTTAGTGTTGCCAATCAACCTATCCCCAGGTGCATGTCTTTGGAGGTGGGAGGAAGTCGGAGTACCCGGAGGGAACCCACGCAGTCACTGGGAGAACATGCAAACTCCACACAGAAAGATCCTGAGCTTGGGATTGAACCCAGGACTACTCAGGACCTTCCCAGGAAAGACGAGGTCACCTACCTAGGTTCCATTCTAGGGGCTAATCTTTCCTGTGATAAAATGGCAACCAAGGTAATCAAAAAGTTCAACCAATGAACGAGATGTCTCTATAGAATCTCACGAGGATTCTGGCGGGAACTCTTGTTCAACCCTTTTCCGATTATGCATGCACCTCCCGGTACCCTAGCACCTCCAAAACCCATCCATCCATCCATCCATCCATCCATCCATCCATCCATCTTCTTCCGCTTATCCGAGGTCGGGTCGCGGGGGCAGCAGCCTAAGCAGGGAAGCCCAGACTTCCCTCTCCCCAGCCACTTCGTCCAGCTCCTCCCGGGGGATCCCGAGGCGTTCCCAGGCCAGCCGGGAGAGATAGTCTTCCCAGCGTGTCCTGGGTCTTCCCCGTGGCCTCCTACCGGTCGGACGTGCCCGAAACACCTTCCTAGGGAGGCGTTCGGGTGGCATCCTGACAAGATGCCCAAACCACCTCATCTGGCTCCTCTTGATGTGGAGGAGCAGCGGCTTTACTTTGAGCTCCCCCTGAATGACAGAGCTTCTCACCCTATCTCTAAGGGAGAGCCCCGCCACTCGGCGGAGGAAACTAATTTCGGCCGCTTGTACCCGTGATCTTGTCCTTTCGGTCATGACCCAAAGCTCATGACCATAGGTGAGGATGGGAACGTAGATCGACCGGTAAATCGAGAGCTTTGCCTTCCGGCTCAGCTCCTTCTTCACCACAACGGATCGATACAGCGTCCGCATTACTGAAGACGCCGCACCGATCCGCCTGTCGATCTCACGATCCCCTCTTCCCCCACTCGTGAACAAGACTCCGAGGTACTTGAACTCCTCCACTTGGGGCAAGATCTCCCCCCCAACCCGGAGATGGCACTCCACCCTTTTCCGGGAGAGAACCATATGGATAACCTCCAAAACCCTCAAATCTAAACTCCAAACACCCCAGAACAAGCCAGTCAGATTACTTCTAGACCTCCACCCCAGATCACACCTCACTCCTACCCACTTCTCCAAAGTGGGCTGGCTCAGAGTGGAGGACAGAGTTAAACAACTTGCACTGAGCCCGGTCTATAAAATCCGCTACACCTCCCTGATACCCAAGTACATGTCAAACTACTTCCTTAACGTAAATGACCGCCATAACCACAACACCAGGGGGAGCTCCACTAACCACGTTAAACCCAGATTCCGAACTAACAAAGGTCTTAACTCATTCTCTTTCTATGCCACATCAATGTGGAATGCGCTCCCAACAGGTATAAAAGAAAGGGCATCTCTATCCTCCTTCAAAACCGCAATAAAAGTTCACCTCCAGGCAACTACAACCCTAAACTAACACCCTCCCTGGATTGTTAATAATCAAATGCAGATACTTTTTCTTATGCCTTCTGGTCTCTCTCTCTCTCTCTCTCTCTCTCTCTCTCTCTCTCTCTCTCTCTCTCTCTCTCTCTCTCTCTCTCTCTCTCTCTCTCCCCCCCCACTACTTTCTGAGAAGCAGAGTCTGGAGGACGCGGCGTCTCGTTCCAAACTGCTGTTGCCTCGGCTGTCCAGCAGAGGGAGACATTGCTCCAAGGTCAAACGTCTACTCTGTGGGCGTTTTACTTCCAGGGGGCGATCCTTGCAGGTGGGATATTTGGTACGTTGACACCCATTGGTTTATATGTTTATGGATGTGTATTTACATATGTTAACATTCTACTACTAAAACTGTATGCATGTTAAGTTGAAATATGTGGCTAACTGAACATGTTTACTTTGTCAGGAGAGTGGTTTTATCTGCCATTATTTGATATAATAATCTGGTTGTACTTCCACACAGTAACCAAGTATTATACTTTTGAAATAAAAAACACATGTTCTTCCTATTTTGAGGACTACTTACTACACATCACTCCAACACAAAAAAAGAACATTTCACAGCCTTTCATTACTTTTGCTCACACGTCTGATGAGGATTGTTTTGCTTTTGGTGCTAAATTGTAAAATGAGGTTTTTGCTGGTTGTGGTCTGGTATGGTCAGCATCCTTGGCCTCATCTTCTTCAAGTGTGCTGAATTGCAGATGAACTTTAGTTTATTCTGTCGGAGGCAGATATTTACCGTATTTTCCGCACCATAAGGCGCCCTGGGTTATAAGCCGCGCCTTCAATGAACGGCATATTTCAAAACTTTGTCCACCTATAAGCCGCCCCGTGTTATAAGCCGCATCTAACTGCGCTAAAGGAATGTCAAAAAAACAGTCGGATAGGTCAGTCAAACTTTAATAATATATTAAAAACCAGCGTGATGTGGGCGCGCATGGAGTCGTATATCAACATGGACGGAGCTGCGTGAAAAAAGCCACCCGGCCTCTTCGCGTAAACTTAAACTTACCTTAACCACTCGCTCATCTTTTCTTCATCCATCCATCCCTTCGAGTTAGCTTTTATGATGACGCCGGCTGGAAAGTTCTCTTTTGGCAAGGTCTTCCTTTTGAATATCACCATGGGTGGAAGTTTCTGGCCATTAGCATGGCAAGCTAGAACCACAGTGAAGGATGACTTCTCATTCCCTGTGGTGCGAATATTCACCGTACGTGCTCCCGTTGTATCCACAGTGCGGTTCACAGGAATATCAAAAGTCAGTGGAACCTCGTCCATGTTGATAATGTTCTCTGGCCGGATCTTTTTTTCAGCTATCTTGTTTTTACAATATGCACGGAAAGTAGCCAGCTTTTCTTGAAAGTCTTTAGGCAGTTGCTGTGAAATAGTAGTCCGTGTGCGGATGGAGAGATTGCGTCTTTTCATGAACCGGAAACCTGTCGCTTAGTAGGAGCCATTTTGTGGTCTTTACAGATGTAAACACACAAAGGAAATGAAACGTAATATCCGCGCGCTTCTTCTTCTTCTTCTACGCGGGCGGGTGGTTGCTTACAGTAGAAGAAGAAGCGCTTCCTGTTCTATGGGGGCGGGTGCTTACCTTGGCGGTTGCTTGCGTAGAAGAAGAAGCGCTTCCGCTTCTACGGGGAAAAAAGATGGCGGCTGTTTACCGTAGTTGCGAGACCGAAACTTTATGAAAATGAATCTTAATATTAATCCATATATAAAGCGCACCGGGTTATAAGCCGCACTGTCAGCTTTTGAGTAAATTTGTGGTTTTTAGGTGCGGCTAATAGTGCGGAAAATACGGTACATATATCCGTATTTAAGTGTTACTTCTTTATTTTCATAATCATATTACAAAACAGCTAGTGTTTTTCTTCCAGTTGTGGTCTTTTGGTTGTCTGCAAATACTGTGTGCTAACCTTGACTTTGGAATGTAAGGAGGAGAGATACTCCTTCTCCTTATCTACTCTTGTGTCCAGCTGCGGAGGACAATGGGCATGTGTTTGGGCTGGAAAGACAAGACAATAAGGGTGGGAGGGAGAGAGACTTTATAGAAGAGAAGGTTTCCATATTTTAGATCGGACCATCTTAGCTGCGCGATTGAATGTTCTATGCTGGACTGGTCTCATTATATTTCCAAAGCTTTGGGGATAAAATGACTAAATACCTATTCTGTCTCTGGTTGTTCTTCTACTCAGCTTTCAGTGTGAAAAAAGAGCTTGGGAGCGACCAGAAACTTGAATTCCCTGCGAGGAACAACTGGTCCGAATGCAACAATTCCCAGAAACATAAGTTAAATATTGGTTGTACTGATTGCTATTGGAAGTCGAATCTTTGGCTCTCGTTTCTGTATGGCAGTGGTTCTCAAACTGTTTTCACCCAAGTAGCAGCTTAGAAAACACTTTGCTCTCCAAGTTCCACCGTGATTACCAACATTAAAATACTGTAACATAGTAGGCCTAATTATTTATTATAAACAAGGCAGAGGTTTTATTCAACACATATATTATTTTGGTTACTGTAATATCACAGACAGTTTGAACAGTAACACTGTGTTTGAATATTTAATTAAGTGTATACACACACACACACACACACACACACACACACACACACACACACACACACACACACACACACACACATACATATATATATATATATATATGCAGTGTTGGGTTAGTTACTGAAAACCAGTAACTAGTTACAGTTACTAGTTACTTTATTTCAAAAGTAACTCAGTTACTAACTCAGTTACTTACACCAAAAAGTAATGTGTTACTGTGAAAAGTAACTATTTAGTTACTTATTTTTTTCTCCTTTTTTTTTAAGGCTCCCATTAATGCCCTTTTAGCCTTCATTTTAGTACTGTTATTGCACTGGAGAATAATACAATGTGTTGATCAACTTGACATGCATTTGCATCACTGAACTCTGCTAAGCAATGTGCTCTACATACAACACACAAAGACAAAGATATGTTTCAAAGGGCCAATTTATTTCAGAAATATGTGTTCGTCTCTGGGCGTGTGTCTCTCTGGCTCCAACTCCAACAACGTCTCTCGTTCCGGCTGCTGCTAATAAGGGCGACAGGTGATTAGATAACAAACCCCAGCTGGGCAATCTACTCACTGCTGACTTTGAGGCCGGTCCTTACACACCCCGCTCTGCAGCAGGCCAGCAGGCCACGCTCCCCTCCACATATTGTAACTTTGTTCGTGCCGCCCTCTTTGTCAGGTCGCTCTTGAAAAAGAGATTTTAATCTAAATGAGTCTTTACCTGGTTAAATAAAGGACATTGATTGATCTATAAACAAGCTTATTGGTGTACAGGGTTACAGAACAGGAACGCTGATGGGTCGTCACAAGGCGCCCCGTAAAAGATGGGAAAAAGGTAAAACACTGGGGGAAAAGATGAGTAAAAAAAATACAATCTAGACTGGGCTCCTAAGGAGTCTGGAGTGGGAACAAACCTCCATGCCATGCACACATAAACACGTTACATTTAATCACCACAAACTCGCAACAGAGGGGGTGTGGGGGGTGGTTGGGGCCCTGGAGGTCGACTGCTGCTATAAAGCGCTGGCATCCGACCATCACCCCGAGGGGAAAACAGGCGGTGGTGAAGGCGTGGGGGGGGTGCCCAATTGTCTTGGGTGTGATGATGTAATGTTTTTTTAGACTGAGGCCGATCTGCAAAAGTTCAACTCCAGGTGTCGTTGAGGAGGGAGGGAGGTCAAAAGCGTCCCTCATTGAGGTGTCCTCGGCCATCCTCTCCTTATCAGGACCATAGGTGCCGATCTACATTTCTGCCAGTGGGTGCTCAGTATGTGTGTGTGTTAGTGTGGTCCTGATACCAATATTTTGGTACCGGTACCACAAGTATTTCGGTACTTTTCTAAATAAAGGGGACCAAAAAAAATGTCATTATATTTTAACCAAAAAAATCTTACGGTATATTAAACATATATTTATTGTTGCAATTTAGTCCTTAAATAAAATAGTGACCATACTAGACAACTTGTCTTTTAGTAGTAAGTAAACAAACAAAAGACTCCTAATTAGTCGTATGCAGTAACATATTGTGTCATTTATACACCTATTATCTTGTACACATTATGAGGGACAAACTGTAAAAATGGATAATTAATCTACTTGTTCATTTACTGTTAAAATCTGCTTATTTTCTGTTTTAACATGTTCTATCTACACTTCTGTTAAAATGTAATAATCACTTATTCTTCTCTTTTTTGATACTTTACATTAGTTTTGGATGATACCACACATTTAGTTATTGGTCCGATACCAAGTAGTTACAGGATCATACATTGGTCATATTCAAAGTCCTCATGTGTCCAGGGACGTATTTACTGACTTTATTAACATAATATACATTTTTTAAAAAAAACGAAAGAAGATTTTGTGATGTTTAATATATTGGTGTGATAATAGTAGTATCGACGAGATACGCTCTTGTACTTGGTATCATTACGGTGGATGTTAGGTATGGCGTTTGTTTATATTGCAGCGTCCCGGAAGAGTTGGTGCTGCAAGAAATTCTGGGAATTTGTTCTGCAGTGTTTATGTTGTGTTGCAGTGCAAATATTCTTCCAAAATGTGTTTGTCATTGTTGTTTAGTGTGGATTCACTATATGGCACAGGTTTATGACAGTGTTGGCATTGTTCATACTGCCACCCTTAGTGTGACATGTATGGCTGTTGACTAAGTATGCCTTCATTCACTCATGTGCAGTGTAGTGATGGGATCGGCAGTTCTTTTGACTGTACTGAATCACTAGAATCAGTTCCTTAAATTGAGTCGTTCACCGAACCCCCCCCCAAAAAAAGGAGGGGGGGGGGGGGCGTGCGTAGTACAGTACAGTGCAGACATTCGTGGGAGAAGCAGCAAATAGGGTGAACGCGAGTCCCTACACAGCTCTGTGCATGCAGTACACCAGGCAGTGAGTGACACAGTCAGCACAGTTCAGTACGTGAACCTGAATCACTTCTGCAGCAGCAGTTCTGTGTGCAGGTCGGCGAATTATGAGTCAGTCAGTAACAGCTTCCGCAGCGGCAGATCTCGGTGTGTGTCAGTTGGCGAACGACACAAGCCCTCAGCACCCAATGAACGACGCGCACAGTGACTGAACGAGAGCCTCAATGTGACGTCATCCTCCGCGACACAGTCACTTCTCTGTGTCAGTAGGTTCACCAGTCCTCATTCTGAATGAGTGACTGAGTGCAGCGCGAACCTGAATCACGTCCTCAGCGACAACCAGTCAGTTCTTGTAGGTTCATGAAGCGAATCTGAATCACTCAACTACAGTTCTGTGGGCCTAACCCTAACCCTAACCCTAACCTTAACCCTTTTTTTAATTTTATTTTATTTTTTAAAACAATTTTAAATGTTTTTAATTTTTTTAAACAATTTTAACAATTAACATTTTTTTTTAGGGTTAGGGTTAGGGTTAGGGTAACATTTTTTTTTTTAAAGTAAAAAAAAAAAGTTAAAAAAAGTTTTAAAAAAAGTTAAAAATATTTTAAAAATTTAAAAAAAAATTAAATTTTTTTTTTTTTAAATGTTTACAAAAATTTAAATTTTTTTAAAATTTTTTTTAAAAAATTAAAAAAATTTTAAAGATTAAAAAAAAATGTTTTATGATTTTCAAGGTAAAAAATGATTTTCAAGGTAAAAAAAAATTTTCAAGGTAAAATTTTTTTTTCAAGGTTAAAAATAATTTTCAAGGTAAACAAATGATTTTCAAGGTAAAAAAAAATTTTCAAGGAAAATATTTTTTTCAAGGTAAAATTTTTTTTTCAAGGTAAAAAATGATTTTCAAGGTACAAAAATATTTTCAAGGTAAAATTTTTTTTTCAAGGTAAAATTTTTTTTTCAAGGTAAAAAATGATTTTTAAGGTAAAACATTTTTTTCAAGGTTAAATTTTTTTTACAAGGTAAAAGATGATTTTCAAGGTACAAAAAAATGTTCAAGTTAAAATTTTTTTTTCAATTTTCAAATTTTTTTAATTTAAAAAAAATGTTTTTAAATGTTTTTATTTTTTTTAATTTTTTTTTATTTGCAAAATTTTTTAAAACTTTTTTTTAATTTTTTAAATTTTTTTTAAAACAATTTAAAACAAATATTAAATTAAGAAACCCTTAACAAATGCCAACATAAAAACTAAATGTTCTGTAGCAAAGAAAATGTAAACGTAAATATGCAAACAAAAAGAAAATAAATACCTTCAAAATGAAACAAATAAATTAAGAGCCAGAAATGCCAACATAAAAACTAAATGTTTTGTAGCCTACGTTTAAAAATATAACAAAGAAAATATCAACTTAAATGTGCAAACAAAAAGAAAATAAATAGGCTACCTTAAATACAACAAAACAAATATTAAAACAAGTGCCAGAAATGTCAACATTAAAACTAAAATTTCTGTAGCTTACATTTAAAAATATAAAAATGGAAATATCAACTTAAATATGCAATAAAAAAGAAAATAAATAGCTGAAATAATATATAAATCAAGAAACTAAACACACACACACACACACACCAAAAGTGTCAAACAAAGGAAAGATTGTTCTTGCACCTTATGTTCTCTTTCAAGGTATTTTCATCCAAAGATCTTCCCCCTACTCCAGATTTGCATTTCAAAAAACGAGCTGGCTGACTTTGGATGAGCTGAGCCGATTCTTTTTGTTACAATAACTGTAAATAATAGCCTATGTATATGTACATACATTAGTTATTATTTTTATTTTAAATCTTCTCAAAACAGCCTGCCCTACACTTTACCCCCCGCCCCTCCCCCTCGCGTCGCTGCTGCTCAGCCTTGCCCTGCACGCAGGGCCGGCCCGTGGCATAGGCCGTATAGGCAAATGCTAAGGGCGCCGTCCATCAGGGGGCGCCACGCCAGTGCCACAAATGTTGGAGAAAAAAGAAAAAAAAAGTTGGTACTATTATTTCTAAATACAAAAAATAATCCCACGTTAATTAAAATGCAAAGTAAAGCCTATATAATAGAAATATTATTTGTTACAATATTACACCCCCCCCGGACGGTGCGCCCCCTCCCTTTCCGTACCATGACTCTTTTTGGACGTCACCACATCAAAAAATCAACACAAGATGTCAAAACGGTCGAAACTGTCAGGTGCCCAGGGAAGAAAAAAGAGAAAAGAAGAGGAGGAGAAACGAGAAAAGACAGAGGTAGCAAGTAGGTAACGTTAGCCTACATGAAATTATTTGTCTGTTACAGAATGTGATAGTAACCTGGCTTTTTAGCATTAAGCTAATGTTACATGATTCGGCAATTGCTAATCAATAAATAGCTAGTTCTGTTTTAACGTCGGGTTAATATTGTGGAGGTGGCTAAATTGTTATGGAAAATAATAATGTAACGTTAGGTAATTACAGTACTCCCACCTTACATTCCTCAGGGACATTTGTATTAGATCTTTTAAGCAGGTGTTTTTTGTTTACATTGTTATTGCCTTCTGGTTAGCTAATGTTTGCCCTGCAGGTAATAGTCACTTTTCCACCCCTTTATATATTAGGTATAGTTGTAAGCCTAGTTGTTAAAGTGCACATCATTAATGTTAATTAAGCAATATGTATGTAAAAAATATTGTATTTCATATATTCATTTTTTATTTTTTGCATTAATTTATTTATTCATATTTTTTTTATCTTGTTAACTATTCTGATTGTTAATTTGCTTTCTTTAAGTAAAAAAAAGGTCAAAGACAAAGCTATTCGGTTTCTTGTGAGTATATACACTTCACTGCCGATGTGGGGGGGCGCCACCTAAAATCTTGCCTAGGGCGCCAGATTGGTTAGGGCCGGGCCTGCCTGCACTGACTTTCTTTCTGTCTCCTCTACTCTCAGAACTTTATGTGTTGAGATCATGGGGACGGGGTGCGTGTGTGTGTTTGTTTTCATGTGCAAGCAGAGAGCGAGAGCGTTGTCGTTCACTGAGTGATTCATGTCGTTAATCCGGGGTGAACGAATCGTTCG
This sequence comes from Nerophis lumbriciformis, assembly GCF_033978685.3. Taxonomy (NCBI): domain Eukaryota; kingdom Metazoa; phylum Chordata; class Actinopteri; order Syngnathiformes; family Syngnathidae; genus Nerophis; species Nerophis lumbriciformis. The sequence goes on from NC_084561.2 coordinate 4,232,823, forward strand.
CTCAGTCCCTCCCCCCGCCCCCATGATGAGTAGCTGGCTGCGTCATTCGCCGACGCCGAGGGTTCAGTGAGTCACAGAATGCGCCAGTTCCACTCATACCGGCATGGTCGCGGCGGAGCTCAACTGAACTGAGAAAGGAACGAATCAGTTCATGAAGTGATTCGGTTCAGTACGTTCACTCAAAAGATTCGTTCATTCGAACGAATCGTTCGCGAACGACACAACATTAGTGCAGTGTGTTCAAAGTCAAGATGATTATGTTATTAGTTTATTATCGGGCACAATCAAATCTTGTTTAGGCTTTGATAATTATAGACTAAATTATCTGTGACTTTATTATTAAGTACAGCGGTCCAATCTCGCCACAAAATTAACAACAACAAGATTGATTTTTCAAAAACTATTTCAAAGGTTAAAATTTGCCATCAATCCCACACGTTTTTGGAAGAGTTGAGGCAGAGCTGAGCAAAATAGGGTAATTAAAATGTTCAATCCAGCCCGCCGGACGTCTTAAATAATTTTTTTAGACCTTTAACATGAAAAGTGTATTTGCCATTATGATGTGCAGTGCTGTTTTTAAATGGGCGTAAGTCTTGAACTATAGAAAGTATTTCAATGGTTGAAATCTGCGCTTTTGGGTGTTATAGGAGTTATTACGGTAATCTACGTCAGTGGTCATCAACCACCGGTCCGTGACGCATTTGCTAGTGGGCCGCAGGAAAACATTAAATAATTTATAAACGACTGCATTTTCTCCAATTTAACTTTCGCCTGTCCCACTAGACCAGGGGTCGGCAACCCGCGGCTCCGGAGCCGCATGCGGCTCTCTGATCACTCTGATGCGGCTCAGCGGCTTACTTGCTGAACCCCCCGATTTTCCCGTGAGACTTCCGGATTTCAGTTTCTCTCGCAGAAAACTCCCCCGGGATTAATATTCACCGATTTTCACCCTTATAGCTATAATAAGGGCGTGCCATGATGGTACAACATTTGGCACCTTCTACAATTTATATTAACAGCGTGCCAGCCCAACACTTGTTATACAATATACATCCTCTGCTTGCACACGTACGTGACAGCAAGGCATACTTGGTCAACAGCCACACAGGTTACACTGACAGTAACCATATAAAACAACTTTAACACTCTTACTAATAATGCGCCACACTTTGAACCAAAACCAAACAAGAATGACAAACACATTTCGGGAGAACATCTGCAGCTTAACACAACATAAACACAACAGAACAAATACCCAGAATCCCATGCAGCCCTGACTCTTCCGGGCTACATTATACACCCCTGCTACCACCAAACCCCCAACCCTGCTCCCTCACACATCAACCCCCGCCCCCTCCCTCTCTGTGCGTCGGTTGAGGTGGGCGGGGTTTGGTAGCGGGGTTGTATAATGTATCCCGGAAGAGTTAGGGCTGCATGGGATTCTGGGTATTTGTCCTGTTGTGTTTATGTTGTGTTAAGGTGCAGGTTAAGGTGTCATTCTTGTTTGGTGTGGGTTCACAGTGTGGCGCATTATTAGTAAGAGTGTTAAAAAATTTTTTATACCGCCACCGTCAGTGTAACCTGTGTGGTTGTTGACCAAGTATGCCTTGCTGTTACCTACGTGAGCGAGCAAAAGCCACATACAACGTGAGGCTGATCAGGCACGCTGTTTATGGTGGGTGCTATATGCTGTACCAACACAGCACGCATGACGCTGACAAGCGCCATTCAGTTAAAACCCGCGTGCCGCACCAGCTTTCAAATCCCATATAAAGGTGTGGGCAGCGTGTCTGAGACCCCTGGTTTATACATAGCACAAAGCAAAAAATAATCTTTGTATACAGTGTTATTACATTTGAAATTTCATAAATTTTTTGCGGCTCCCATAGTTTTCTATAGTTTGTGAAACTGGTCAAAATGGCTCTTTGACTGATAAAGGTTGCCGACCACCAATAAGCTTGTTTATAGATCAATCAATCAATCAATCAATGTCCTTTATTTAACCAGGTAAAGACTCATTTAGATTAAAATCTATTTTTCAAGAGCGACCTGACAAAGAAGGTGGCACGAACAAAGTTACAATATGTGGAGGGGAGCGTGGCCTGCTGGCCTGCTGCAGAGCGGGGTGTGTAAGGACCGGCCTCAAAGTCAGCAGTGAGTAGATTGCCCAGCTGGGGTTTTGTTATCTAATCACCTGTCGCCCTTATTAGCAGCAGCCGGAACGAGAGACGTTGTTGGAGTTGGAGCCAGAGAGACACACGCCCAGAGATGAACACATATTTCCTGGAAAGCAAGTCACCCCCGGGTGTTTATGAAAAATAGAAGACTTGATACAAACTGTCGGCCAGGAGAACCCACCACAAGAGGGAAACCTCCACACAATAATAATTACAACGAGACAATGCAACACAACAACAGCAGCCATACCACAACAGGTCAAAAATAATTTAAAACCGTAGATGTACAATAAAACTCCTGATGAACATGTTTGTGCTGAATACAAAGTTTCGTTGTACTTGTGCAATGACAATAAAGACCTATCTATCTATCTATCTATTAGAGATGCGCGGTTTGCGGGCACAACCGCGGAGTCCGCGGATTATCCGCGGATCGGGCGGATGAAATTTAAAAAAATTAGATTTTATCCGCGGGTCGGGTCGGGTCGGGCGGTTGAAATAAAAAAAAAATTAGATTTTAAATAGATTCAGGCGGGTGGCAGTTAAACCAATTGGGAAATATATATACATAGTTAAATGTTGTTACCCACATACGAAAAACGAGCAGGCACCTGCAGCATATGCCACAACAGAAGAAAAAAAAAGAAAAGAGATGGACACTTTTACGGAGCGGAGAAGGGACGCCTCGCCGGGGTCCGGGACCGAGGCCCCTTCCCCCGAGAGGGCCCCACCGGGAGCCGTAGCTGAGGCGATCCGCGAGAAGGGCCCGACGCACCTCCAGGGTCACCACCGCGCCCACCGCACCGACACCCCGCCTCGTCCGCCTTCGCCGCGGCCGGCGTCACGCGCAGCAGGTAAGCAGCTTACCTGCCCGCCACCCCCGTGGCCGGGGGCTCGTAACAGGGGTCACTCCGCGCGCAGTGCGCTCACGAAAGGGGTGGGGCTCACCCTGGTTGATATAGACAGCAGGACGGTGGCCATGGAAGTCGGAACCCGCTAAGGAGTGTGTAACAACCCACCTGCCGAATCAACTAGCCCTGAAAATGGATGGCGCTGGAGCGTCGGGCCCATATACCCGGCCGTCGCCGGCAGCGAGACGCGCTTGGAGGTGCGCTCAGCGCGGCTCCCATATGATTGCGCACTGGTGTGCGTCTGGGTCGTGACAGCGTGGCACGCGAATGTCTGTGCTGCATTGGATCAGTCTCCTTTCTTTAACAGGCAAAAGCTTTATAACCTCACTAATGCCTTGCATCGTCTATATTAGATATATAACAACGGGCGGGTGCGGGCGGATGGCGGGCGGATGCGGTTCTGATCAAATGTTACATCGGGTGGATGGCGGATGGTTGACGACTTTCTGATGCGGTTGCGGATGAAATAATTGCCTATCCGCGCATCTCTAGTCAGTGAAATCCTGCTGCAAGACAAGACCTGAGGCCAGGCAGATGCAGATTATCCCCACGGCATTTTGTCTGCATTCAGACTGTTTGTGTGTTTTGTAGGCACGCATATGTTAGCGTGGGTAGTGTATAGGCGACACCCTTGCCTCCACTGTGAGACTTTTCCTGGCTGCACGAATGGCAAATGTAAACACACACTTCATCACAAACACATTCAAGTTGTCATCAGCTATGACCCGGAGATGTATTCTAGGCTCAGAGCCAGCCTCCTAGAACATGTGCATGTTTGTTTATGTGGTTAGACATATGTGGGAGGATGGAGCCACTTGCAGTGGTTAAAGACTTCAAAGGGACGTCTTTCATGTTTTATGTGATCAGAGTTTGTGGGGTTTTGATAACGAAAGCCGTGGATGCACAGTTTTTTGTTTTTTTTCCATTGGTCCGAAGCCAGTGGTAGTCTGGATTGCACAATAGTTACTGCTGGATGGTCCTGAATGCAAGTTTTCATGGCAGGTCGTATGCAGGCCTCCAGTTTGAACTTTTTAAGGTCAAGGCAATTGTTGCCTTAAAGGAGGGCTCATATTTTAGAGCACCAAGGCAAATATTGTTTTCTTTTCTAGGCAGGGTCTCCAAAGCATGCACGCATATATATTAGGGCTTCCATTCAATATCGATTCTTGGGGTCAGGGCCGGCCCGTGGCATAGGCCGTATAGGCAAATGCTAAGGGCGCCGTCCATTAGGGGGCGCCACGCCAGTGCCACAAATGTTGGAGAAAAAAAAAAAAAAAAAAAAAAAAAAGTTGGTACTATTTCTAAATACAAAAAATAATCCCACGTTAATTAAAATGCAAAGTAAAGCCTATATTATTATTATAATATTATAATATTATTTGTTACAACATTACGCCCCCCCCCCCTCCTCCCCCCGCACGGTGCGCCCCCTCCCTTCCCGTATCATGACTCTTTTTGGACGTCACCACATCAAAAAATCAACACAAGATGTCAAAACGGCCAAAAACTGTCAGGTGCCCAGGGAAGAAAAAAGAGAAAAGAAGAGGAGGAGAAACGAGAAAAGACAGAGTTAGCAGGTAGGTAACGTTAGCCTACATGAAATTATTTGTCTGTTACAGAATGTGATAGTAACCTGGCTTTTTAGCATTAAGCTAATGCTACATGATTCGGCAATTGCTAATCAATAAATAGCTAGTTCTGTTTTAACGTCGGGTTAATATTGTGGAGGGGGCTAAATTGTTATGGAAAATAATAATGTAACGTTAGGTAATTACAGTACTCCCACCTTACATTCCTCAGGGACATTTGTATTAGATCTTTTAAGCAGGTGTTTTTTGTTTACATTGTTATTGCCTTCTGGTTAGCTAATGTTTGCCCTGCAGGTAATAGTCACTTTTCCACCCCTTTATATATTAGGTATAGTTGTAAGTAAAAAAAAAAAGGTCAAAGACAAAGCTATTCGGTTTCTTGTGAGTATATACACTTCACTGCCGATTTGGGGGGGCGCCTCCTAAAATCTTGCCTAGGGCGCCAGATTGGTTAGGGCCGGGCCTGCTTGGGGTCACGATTCGATTCAAAATCGATTTTTTTCGATTCGTCGCGATTCTCGATTCAAAAACGATATTTTTCCCGATTCAAAAGGATTCTCTATTCATTCAATAAATAGGATTTCAGCAGGATCTACCCCAGTCTGCTGACATGCAAGCAGAGTAGGGATGTCCCGATCTGATATTTGGATCGGATCGGCGGCCAATATTTGCAAAAAAATGCGTATCGGCAAGGCATGGGAAAATGCCGATCCAGATCCAGTTTAAAAAAAACTCCGCTCCGTGTTTTCCAACACACCTTCAACACATCCACAGGTCTGTGGATTCTCACGCAGTTGCTTTTAGCTGCTGGCATTACACGACAGGCTCTTCTCACTCTTTTCTGTGTCTCCCTCTCACAGACAGCGAGTGCACCTTCTTACACACGTCACATACTGTCACGTCATACGTCACATGCGTATACGTCCTCTCCCAGCAGAGAGCGAGGTAGCAGCATGGCTAACGTTAGCTGTGATGCTAGCGCAGCCGCTAAGGCGCGCGCCTGCTCAAGCGTCCTCTGCGCACGGCAAATCTATGCCACGCACAAAATCAAATAAAAAAATAAGCGCATAACAATTTTCGACACACGGACACGACAGAGACAACAGTTTTCGTCATCATTGTTCAAATATTGTAACGTCTGTCGAGACGCTTATCTCCATTCGGTGCCACACGTCCACACCATCAAAATGCCGAGGCAAACATTTCCACATCAACACCGTATGAAAAAAATAGTGATTTTTTTTAGTTGTGATTTCCTTCTCTGCATGAAAGTTTAAAAGTAGCATATATTAATGCAGTATGAAGAAGAATGTTTTAATGTAAACACATAGAATCATCATACTGCTGTGATTATATGCATCAAGTGTTCATTCAAGGCTAAGGCAAAATATCGAGATGTATATCGTGTATCGCAATATGGCCTTAAAATATGGCAATATTAAAAAAAGGCCATATCGCCCAGCCCTAGTTCAATGATGCCATTTCTGTTTGTCATGTATAATTTTGTCTATTTTGTGTTTATCCTTGAATAAACAGGTCAGTTTCTTGTTACCAACCATTGTGTATTATTCAAACTCCCCTAATTCAGCTGGCTAGTTGTTATCAAGAGTACTAAAACCCTTTTCAACATGATTCTGACAACTAAGTAGGCTAAATAACTTTAAACTTTAATACATGCTCGGATAGGCCAGTATCGGTCAGTATCGGTATCGGTCAGTATCGGTATCGGATCGGAAGTGCAAAAACCTGGATTGGGACATCCCTAAAGCAGAGTAGTAGATTTTTGTAGAAGGCTTTTATAATTGTAAAGGACAATGTTTTATCAACTGATTGCAATAATGTACATTTCTTTTAACTATTAAATGAACCAAAAATATGACTTATTTTATCTTTGTGCAAATATTGGACTCAGTGTGTTGTCAAGCTTATGAGATGTGATGCAAGTGTAAGCCACTGTGACACTATTGTTCTTTTTTTTTTTATAAATGTCTAATGATAATGTCAATGAGGGATTTTTAATCACTGCTATGTTGAAATTGTAACTAATATTGATACTGTTGTTGATAATATTCATTTTTGTTTCACTGCTTTTGCTTTGTTCTGTGTGGTGTTTGTGTCTCCTCTCAATTGCTCTGTTCATTGCAGTTTTTTTTTAAATTAATCAATCCAACAAAACAATACACAGCAATACCATAACAACGCAATCCAATTCCAAAAGCAAACCCGACCCAGCAACACTCAGAAGTGCAATAAACAGTTGCTGAAATCCTATGTATTGAATAAATAGAGAATCCTTTTGAATCAGGAAAATATCCTTTTTGAATCGAGAATAGCGTTGAATCGAAAAAAAATCGATTTTGAATCGAATCGTGACCCCAAGAATCGATATTGAATCGAATCGTGAGACACCCAAATATTCACAGCCCTAATATATATATATATATATATATATATATATATATATATATATATATATATGTATATACATGTAAGTATACATATATATATATATATATGTATTTCATCCGCAACCGCATCACAAAAGTCGTCAACCATCCGCATCCACCCGAACTAACATTTATTCAGAACTGCACCCGCCCGCACCCGCCCGTTGTTATATATCTAATATAGACGATGCAAGGCATTAGTGAGGTTATAAAGCTTTTGCCTGTTAAATAAAGGAGACTGATCCAATGCAGCAGAGACATTCAATGCGTGCCACGCTGTCACGGCCCAGACGCACACCAGTGCGCAATCATCTGGGAGCCGCGCTGAGCGCACCTCCAAGCGCGTCTCGCTGCCGTCGACGGCCGGGTATGGGCCCGACGCTCCAGCGCCATCCATTTTCAGGGCTAGTTGATTCGACAGGTGGGTTGTTACACACTCCTTAGCGGGTTCCGACTTCCATGGCCACCGTCCTGCTGTCTATATCAACCAACACCTTTTCTGGGGTCTGATGAGCGTCGGCATCGGGCGCCTTAACCCGGCGTTCGGTTCATCCCGCAGCGCCAGTTCTGAATCAGAATCAGCTTTATTGTCATTACGGCAAGGTAACGAGATTGAGGCCATTCCGTACAGTGCGATGTGTGCATGCTAGAAAAACAATGTGCAAATATATAAAAATATAAAAAATGTAGAAGTGCAATGAATATGGTGTGAAATGAATATATACATGAAAAAAACAAAAACAAAAACAGGGTGGTTGGTGGAATGGGTTATTGCACCGAAGAGAAGGCAGTTATGAGGGACAATGGGGCAGTCCGTTCAGGATGGTTATGGCCCTGGGGAAGAAGCTGCTTACCAAAAGTGGCCCACTCGGCTCACCAGGGTGAGCCCCACCCCTTTCGTGAGCGCACTGCGCGCGGAGTGACCCCTGTTACGAGCCCCCGGCCACGGGGGTGGCGGGCAGGTAAGCTGCTTACCTGCTGCGCGTGACGCCGGCCGCGGCGAAGGCGGACGAGGCGGGGTGTCGGTGCGGTGGTGACCCTGGACGTGCGTCGGGCCCTTCTCGCGGATCGCCTCAGCTACGGCTCCCGGTGGGGCCCTCTCGGGGGAAGGGGCCTCGGTCCCGGACCCCGGCGAGGCGTCCCTTCTCCGCTCCGTAAAAGTGTCCATCTATTTTTTTTCTTCTTCTTCTGTTGTGGCATATGCTGCAGGTGCCTGCTCGTTTTTCGTATGTGGGTAACAACATTTAACTATGTATATATATTTCCCAATTGGTTTAACTGCCACCCGCCTGAATCTATTTAAAGTCAAAAATTTTTTAATTTCAACCGCCCGACCCGACCCGCGGATAAAATCTAAATTTTTTTTATTTCAACCGC
>NC_084561.2:4243823-4373823 GCF_033978685.3 Nerophis lumbriciformis
GAGCAGAGTGAACAAAAGTCGACAGAGCTACAACGACAAGTATTATGACAGGTAGTAGTGACTGGAGAGGAAGGCAGGTTCAAATAGCAGCTGGCTGATTGACACCAGGTGTGGCCAGGTGCCAATCAGCCACAGCTGAGGGGACAAAGCACTCAGGGAGATAATCAGGAAATAACCAAAATAAGAGCGCTGACAGGAAACAAAGACAGGAAACACCAAAACCTAACTGAACTGTCAGCGACAAACCGGACACAGCTATTTGTGGTCCTCGCCTTGTTGTTTTTTTAAATGCACTGTAGCACTTTGAGGTTGTTTGTTCAATGTGAAGTGCTTTTACAAATAAAATCAATTATTATTCCATCCATCCATCCATCCATCTTCTTCCGCTTATCCGAGGTCGGGTCGCGGGGGCAGCAGCTTAAGCAGGGAAGCCCAGACTTCCCTCTCCCCAGCCACTTCGTCCAGCTCCTCCCGGGGGATCCCGAGGCGTTCCCAGGCCAGCCGGGAGACATAGTCTTCCCAGCGTGTCCTGGGTCTTCCCCGTGGCCTCCTACCGGTCGGACGTGCCCGAAACACCTTCCTAGGGAGGCGTTCGGGTGGCATCCTGACCAGATGCCCGAACCACCTCATCTGGCTCCTCTCCATGTGGAGGAGCAGCGGCTTTACTTTGAGCTCCCCCCGAATGACAGAGCTTCTCACCCTATCTCTAAGGGAGAGCCCCGCCACTCGGCGGAGGAAACTCATTTCGGCCGCTTGTACCCGTGATCTTGTCCTTTCGGTCATGACCCAAAGCTCATGACCATAGGTGAGGATGGGAACGTAGATCGACCGGTAAATCGAGAGCTTTGCCTTCCGGCTCAGCTCCTTCTTCACCACAACGGATCGATACAGCGTCCGCATTACTGAAGACGCCGCACCGATCCGCCTGTCGATCTCACGATCCACTCTTCCCCCACTCGTGAACAAGACTCCGAGGTACTTGAACTCCTCCGCTTGGGGCAAGATCTCCTCCCCAACCCGGAGATGGCACTCCACCCTTTTCCGGGAGAGAACCATGGACTCGGACTTGGAGGTGCTTATTCCCATCCCAGTCGCTTCACACTCGGCTGCGAACCGATCCAGTGAGAGCTGAAGATCTTGGCTGGAGGAAGCCATCAGGACCACATCATCTGCAAAAAGCAGAGACCTAATCCTTCAGCCACCAAACCAGATACCCTCAACGCCTTGACTGCGCCTAGAAATTCTGTCCATAAAGGTTATGAACAGAATCGGTGACAAAGGGCAGCCTTGGCGGAGTCCAACCCTCACTGGAAACGTGTCCGACTTACTGCCGGCAATGCGGACCAAGCTCTGACACTGATTATACAGGGAGCGAACTGCCACAATAAGACAGTCCGATACCCCATACTCTCTGAGCACTCCCCACAGGACTTCCCGGGGTACACGGTCGAATGCCTTCTCCAAGTCCACAAAGCACATGTAGACTGGTTGGGCAAACTCCCATGCACCCTCAAGGACCCTGCCGAGAGTATAGAGCTGGTCCACAGTTCCACGACCAGGACGAAAACCACACTGTTCCTCCTGAATCCGAGGTTCGACTATCCGGCGATTATTATTAATCGCAAATCCTTACGGCCACTTGCACGAAAGCTGTTCTAGCACTTGTCTTTTTTTCTAAGATACTCACCTAGCTATTTTACAATAATGTTTTCTAAAGTTTTGGAAATAACGGGCAATATGGTTGGGGAGGAGACCCTGCCCCAAGTGGGTACCTGGGAGTCTTGTTCACGAGTGAGGGAAGAGTGGATGGTGAGATCGACAGGCGGATCGGTGCGGCGTCTTCAGTAATGCGGACGCTGTATCGATCCGTTGTGGTGAAGAAGGAGCTGAGCCGGAAGGCAAAGCTCTCAATTTACCGGTCGATCTACGTTCCCATCCTCACCTATGGTCATGAGCTTTGGGTTTTGACTGAAAGGTACAATGAAATGAGTTCCCTCCGCCCTTAGAGATAGGGTGAGAAGCTCTGCCATCCGGGAGGAGCTCAAAGTAAAGCCGCTGCTCCTCCACATGGAGAGGAGCCAGATGAGGTGGTTCGGGCATCTGGTCAGGATGCCACCCGAACGCCTCCCTAGGGAGGTGTTTAGGGCACGTCCGACCGGTAGGAAGCCACGGGGAAGACCAAGGACACGTTGGCTTTGGAACGCCTCGGGATCCCCCGGGAAGAGCTGGACGAAGTGGCTGGGGAGAGGAAAGTCTGGGCTTCCCGTGACCTGACCTCGGATAAGCGGAAGAAGATGGATGGATGGATGGAACAGGCAGTATGGAGATTGGCCATTAATTGCCTGCTTGATCCTTAGCATTGGCCCTAAAAATTGGGGAAATGATGACTTGTTCCCAGCTTTGTAGGTTGTTGTGATCTCTAACTTGTGTGATAAGACCTGTTTTTTCTCTACCAGTGGTATTTGTTTTCACACTTTTTGTATTGAGGGAGGATGGAGCAAGTTGTGGCTGGTAAAGACTTCAGAGGGACGTCCTTCTAGAGACATCTTTTTTTCCTCATTGGCACAAATCCAGCGTTTGTCCTAATTGCACAATGGATCCTGATGGAGGAACCTGAATGCTTGCTTGTTGCGTTCACGATCTCGTGTGATGAAACCTGGCATCGGTAAGGAGCATACCTATCCACAGCTGTATCTCCCTTCACTGTTGTATTGTTGGAGGATGGAGCGAGTTGCAGCATGTTAATACTTTTTCTTTAAATCATTGGCTCAAAGCCTAGGTCAGTCTTGCTTGCTCAATAGTTACTACTGGGTGGTTCTGAGGCCCTGCGATGAGGTGGCGACTTGTCCAGGGTGTACCCCGCCTTCTGCCCGAATGCAGCTGACATAGGCTCCAGCGACCCCGAAAGGGACAAGCCGTAGAAAATGGATGGATGGATGGGTTCTGAGACCATGTCTACGCTAAGTCGTTTAAGGGGTTAAATGATTTAACCTAAGCCCCGTTTCAGCCACACTAAACCAGCGTTTAAGGTCGCCCTCCTCGGACAAATGTTTATTTCTTGAATCTCCAGCACTTAGCTTTGTGTGGACTTATTGATTGTGTACAAACTGAGTTCGGAGGGGAAGTGACGCCAGAAAGAGCGTGACCCTGAGAGGGACAAGCGGTAGAAAGTGGATGCATTCAGTACTCAGAGCAGAAGAAAACGCTTCATACAAACCCCGTTTCCATATGAGCTGGGAAATTGTGTTGGATGTAAATATAAACGGAATACAATGATTTGCAAATCCTTTTCAACCCATATTCCGTTACCGGGAATGCCCTCCCGGTAACAATTAGAGATGCTACCTCAGTAGAAGCATTTAAGTCCCATCTTAAAACTCATTTGTATACTCTGGCCTTTAAATAGCCCCCCTGTTAGACCAGTTGATCTGCCGTTTCTTTTCTTTTCTCCTCTGCTCCCCTTTTCCTTGAGGGGAGGGGGGCACAGGTCCGGTGGCCATGGATGAAGTGCTGGCTGTCCAGAGTCGGGACCCGGGGTGGACCGCTCGCCTGTGCATCGGCTGGGAACATCTCTGCGCTGCTGACCCGTCTCCGCTCGGGATGGTGTCCTGCTGGCCCCACTATGGACTGGACTCTTACTATTATGTTGGATCCACTATGGACTGGACTCTCACAATATTATGTCAGACCCACTCGACATCCATTGCTTTCGGTCTCCCCTAGAGGGGGGGGGGGGGGTTACCCACATATGCGGTCCTCTCCAAGGTTTCTCATAGTCATTCACATCGACGTCCCACTGGGGTGAGTTTTTCCTTGCCCGTATGTGGGCTTTGTACCGAGGATGTCGTTGTGGCTTGTGCAGCCCTTTGAGACACTTGTGATTTAGGGCTATATAAATAAAGATTGATTGATTGATTGATATTCAATTGAATGCACTACAAAGACAACATATTTGATGTTCAAACTCATAAACTTTATTTTTGTTTTGCAAATAATAATTAACTTTGAATTTCATGGCTGCAACACGTGCCAAAGTAGTTGGGAAAGGGCATGTTCACCACTGTGTTACATGGCCTTTCCTTTTAACAACACTCAGTAAACGTTTGGGGAACTGAGGAGACACATTTTTGAAGCTTCTCAGGTGGAATTCTTTCCCATTCTTGCTTGATGTACAGCTTAAGTTGTTCAACAGTCCGGGGGTCTCCGTTGTGCTATTTTAGGCTTCATAATGCGCCACACATTTTCAATGGGAGACAGGTCTGGACTACAGGCAGGCCAGTCTAGTACCCGCACTCTTTTACTATGAAGCCACGTTGATGTAACACGTGGCTTGGCATTGTCTTGCTGAAATAAGCAGGGGCGTCCATATATACACATATGTTGCTCCAAAACCTGTACGTACCTTTCAGCATTAATGGTGCCTTCACAGATGTGTAAGTTACCCATGTCTTGGGCACTAATACACCCCCATACCATCACACATGCTGGCTTTTCAACTTTGCGCCTCGAACAATCCGGATGGTTCTTTTCCTCTTTGGTCCGGAGGACACGACGTCCACAGTTTCCAAAAAACAATTTGAAATGTGGACTCGTCAAACCACAGAACACTTTTCCACTTTGTATCAGTCCATCATAGATGAGCTCGGGCCCAGCGAAGCCGACGGCGTTTCTGGGTGTTGTTGATAAACGGTTTTCGCCTCGCATAGGAGAGTTTTAACTTGCACTTACAGATGTAGCGAACAACTGTAGTTACTGGCAGTGGGTTTCTGAAGTGTTCCTGAGCCCATGTGGTGATATCCTTTACACACTGATGTCGCTTGTTGATGCAGTACCGTCTGAGGAATCGAAGGTCACGGGCTTAGCTGCTTACGTGCAGTGATTTCTCCAGATTCTCTGAACCCTTTGATGATATTACGGAGCGTAGATGGTGAAATCCTTAAATTCCTTGCAATAGCTGGTTGAGAAAGGTTTTTCTTAAACTGTTCAAAAATCTTGGATTATTTTGTGCCAGTCTAAACGCTCCAAGGTGCTTGAAATCTAATATTGTGACTGCACTTTTAGCGGCAATGCGACCTGTTTGCCACTTTTTGCGTCATCGTGTGTGCAGCACCATCACTTTCCTTTTTTCAATTCTTTTTTTTTTCTTCCTCCTTCAGTTGTTTTCCGTCATCTGACTACTTTCTCTACAAACAGCCATAAACGGCATAAACTCAATAACACGCTGACCTGTTTTCTCCTGGAGTAGCGACTTCCTTCCTCATTTAAAGAACCCGGTCAACTTCCTTTATTTCATACTTGCCAACCTTGAGACCTCCGATTTCGGGAGGTGGGGGGTGGGGGGCGTGGTTGGGGGCGTGGTTAAGATATATATATATATATAAGAAATACTTGACTTTCAGTGAATTCTAGCTATATATATATATATATATATATATATATATATATATATATATATATATATATATATATATATATATATAAATAAATAAATAAAAGAAATACTTGAATTTCAGTGTTCATTTATTTACACATATACACACACATAACACTCATCTACTCATTGTTGAGTTAAGGGTTGAATTGTCCATCCTTGTTCTATTCTCTGTCACTATTTCAGAACACACACATTATAAAAAATATACATTATAAAATCAATAAGAAAACGGGAGCTCTAATTTGGGAGTCTGAATTAGGATCAGAAGTTCCTATATAAACATTGCGCACTCACGTCGCCTTTTTGTGTTGATTACTGCAGCTGTGCACTGGATTCATTCACAAATACAAACTACAACTCACAAACACTTTAGAGTTTAGGCTCCACCATCAGAATGTGTACTTAAACTTATAAAGATCACATGGATATTATTCAGTGAGTTGATTCACCAAAACTAACCTGTTATACAGGAGGAAAAAAGCACACAGGGCGTTTCAATTGTTCACAGACTGGTCGCGCTCATCAGAATGACAAGACACTTCCGGTCTGCAGGTGATAGCATTCAATTGGGAAGAAACGCCCTACTGCCCCCTACTGACCAATGTGAATACTGATAAATGTGGAATGACAGCTCCAAAAACTAATTCAAACCAGAAAATAAAATAAATAAATCAACACAAAAATGTGACACATTATGGGTGGGTCACATATGCATGTACAGTAGATGGCAGTATTGTCCTGTTTAAAAGTGTCACAACATTGCTGTTTACGGCAGACAAACTGCTTTACGGGGGACGGAAACTTGACTGCTGTTGTTGTGTGTTGTTACCGCGCTGGGAGGACGTTAATGAAACTGCCTGACAATAAACCCACATAAGAAACCAAGAACTCGCCCTCGATCATTAGCTGTTTATATTGTGGGAAAGCGGACGTGTGAACAGGCTGTCAACACGTCACTCAGGTCCGCATGGAGCTGGAGGGGGCGTGGCTTCCAGCTCCGCCTGAATTTCGGGAGATTTTCGGGAGAAAATTTGTCCCGGGAGGTTTTCGAGAGAGGCGCTGAATTTCGGGAGTCTCCCGGAAAATCCGGGAGGGTTGGCAAGTATGATATAATATACTGTATATATAATGTGTAAATACTACATATTTGTTATATTTTATATTGCTACTACGGTACATTGTTAGTCTACTTAATACCTGCATTTTCCTTTCCATCCTTACACTTTCCATCCTTTGTAACTGAGCTACTGTGTGGAACAGTTTCCCTTGTGGATCATTAAAGTTTATCTAAGTCTAATTAATGCCATGGGTTTAAACAAATCATAATATAAAGTAGGTAAAAATGCATGTCTGAACACTTAATTGTTTTATTGAACAGTTTTTTTGGTTAAGGCACACCACTTTGCTTTAAAGGGGAACATTATCACCAGACCTATGTAAGCGTCAATATATACCTTGATGTTGCAGAAAAAATGACCATATATTTTTTAACCGATTTCCGAACTCTAAATGGGTGAATTTTGGCGAATTAAACGCCTTTCTATTATTCGCTCTCGGAGCGATGACGTCACATCGGGAAACAATCCACCATTTTCTCAAACACAGAGTCAAATCAGCTCTGTTATTTTCCGTTTTTTCGACTGTTTTCCGTACCTTGGAGACATCATGCCTCGTCGGTGTGTTGTCGGAGGGTGTAACAACACCAACAGGGACGGATTCAAGTTGCACCAGTGGCCCAAAGATGCCAAAGTGGCAAGAAATTGGACGTTTGTTCCGCACACTTTACAGACGAAAGCTATGCTACGACAGAGATGGCAAGAATGTGTGGATATCCTGCGACACTCAAAGCAGATGCATTTCCAACGATAATTTCAAAGAAATCTGCCGCCAGACCCCCATTGAATCTGCCGGAGTGTGTGAGCAATTCAGGGACAAAGGCCTTCGGTAGCACGGCAAGCAATGGCGGCAGTTTGTTCCCGCAGACGAGCGAGCTAAACCCCCCTGGATGTCTTGGCTCACACCGTCCCGAGATGATCAAGAGAAGAAAGAAAATTTGAAAATCATTTTTTACCTTGAAAATCATTTTTACCCTTGCAAAAAAATGTTTACCTTGATAAAAAAATTTTACCTTGAAAATGATTTTTTACCTTGAAAAAAAAACTTTACCTTGAAAAAAAAAATTTACCTTGAAAATTTTTTTTTACCTTGAAAATCATTTGTTTACCTTGAAAATCATTTTTAACCTTGAAAAAAAAATTTTACCTTGAAAATTTTTTTTTACCTTGAAAATCATTTTTTACCTTGAAAAAAAATTTTTACCTTGAAAATTTTTTTTTACCTTGAAAATGATTTTTTACCTTGAAAAAAAAAATTTACCTTGAAAATTTTTTTTTACCTTGAAAATCATTTGTTTACCTTGAAAATCATTGTTTACCTTGAAAAAAAAAAATGTACCTTGAAAATCATGTTTTAACTTAAAACACTTTTTTTTTTTTTTTTTTTAATTTTTTTAACTTTAAAAAAAAAAAAAAAATTTAATTTTTTTTTTAATTTTTTAATTTTTTTTTTTAATTTTTAATTTTTTTAAATTTGTTTTAAATTTTTTTATTTAAAAAAAAATATTTTTAAATATTTTTAAATATTTTTAACTTTTTTTAACTTTTTTAAAACTTTTTTTTAACTTTTTAAAAAAAACTGTCAGCAGGCCAGCTTCCCTGGCCTGCTGACATGAGGGTATGTCTACAGAATATATTAATTGATGAAAATTGGGCTGTCTGCACTCTCAAAGTGCATGTTGTTGCCAAATGTATTTCATATGCTGTAAACCTAGTTCATAGTTGTTAGTTTCCTTTAATGCCAAACAAACACATACCAATCGTTGGTTAGAAGGCGATCGCCGAATTCGTCCTCGTTTTCTCCCGTGTCGCTGGCTGTCGTGTCGTTTTCGTCGGTTTCGCTTGCATACGGTTCAAACCGATATGGCTCAATAGCTTCAGTTTCTTCTTCAATATCGTTTTCGCTACCTGCCTCCACACTACAACCATCCGTTTCAATACATGCGTAATCTGTTGAATCGCTTAAGCCGCTGAAATCCGAGTCTGAATCCGAGCTAATGTCTCTATAGCTTGCTGTTCTTTCCGCCATGTTTGTTTGTGTTGGCTTCACTAAGTGACGTCACAGGAAAATGGACGGGTGGTTAAAATCAGGCACTTTGAAGCTTTTTTTTAGGGATATTGCGTGATGGGTAAAATTTTGAAAAAAACTTCAAAAAATATGATAAGCCACTGGGAACTGATTTTTAATGGTTTTAACCCTTCTGAAATTGTGATAATGTTCCCCTTTATTAACCTATATACAAAACGTAAACATTGACATGTGCAACGGCAGTAACATATGATAAAACAAGGCGGCAGCTAAAGAAGGACTTTCTCGTTTATTACAAGGGAAAAACCCACCAACTGAACAGCTGATTTGTACTCCTTCTGGTGCTGTGGTCCCAAATGTGACCACAGGATGAACAAATATCCTCCGGTACTGAGACTATAGTGGCCATAAACAGTTAGCTTCTACAACATGGGGGCCCAAAGTGCCATCTGTGGCTTGTGATGTCATATCATCTTCTTTTTGTCACTTAAAAAATGACAGAGGACATGACCTCGGGGTCCTCAATGGTAGTTCTCAGGTGATCATGTTACCGCTGATCAACAGGCGCAGATTAGATACCTTCGCCACCTTCACCTTCTTCAACAGAGTCCATTGTGCAATGTTAGCCGAGGCGCTCAACCGGCTCTGTATAATTTGGGAGTATCCGGGTGGTTTTCAGGATGAGAGGAACCCGGGTGTATAATTAGCTAGCGCAAGCCTGTCATTAGTAGAACCCTCTGGAAGGCGGTCAGTGCTAATTGTTTGTGTGCTGTCACTCAGGGCAGTTTATGTTCCTCCTGCTTTTGCGCAGTTTCCTTCTCTGGAAACCTGCCGCTTGTGCTTCGCCTTGCCAGTCGCCTTGTCCCGGGGACAAAGAAAGGTCTATGTGCTAAGACGAGCTGGTGCTGAGGGAGGAAGACTGCGGGAGGAGGGGAGCAGGGTTGAACAAGGGAATTGGCCAACTTTTCCCACTGAAAGGTTTCCTTCTCTGGAAAGGTTTCCAGAAAGGTTTCCAAGAAAGGTTTCCAGAAAAGGTTTCCAGAAAGGTTTCCAGAAAGGTTTCCAAGAAAGGTTTCCAGAAAGGAGAAAGGTTTCCTTCTCTGGAAAGGTTTCTCAGGAAAGGTTTCCTTCTCTGGAAACCTGCCGCTTGTGCTTCGCCTTGCCAGTCGCCTTGTCCTGGGGACAAAGAAAGGTCTATGTGCTAAGACGAGCTGGTGCTGAGGGAGGAAGACTGCGGGAGGAGGGGAACAGGGTTGAACAAGGGAATTGGCCGACTTTTCCCACTGAAAGGCCTTTCTGTGCCTCCAAACACAGTCACAGTCTGATGAGTTTGCCCTCCACAGCTTTTGAAAGAGTCATGGAATGTTGCCCATCACCACAGGAAGTGTTCTTCGTCATTGCTCATAATGTATTAAAGACAATGTTTACCTTAAAGTAACCAGTTTTCGTCCTGGTCGTGGAACTGTGGACCAGCTCTATACTCTCGGCAGGGTCCTTGAGGGTGCATGGGAGTTTGCCCAACCGGTCTACATGTGCTTTGTGGACTTGGAGAAGGCATTCGACCGTGTCCCTCGGGAGGTCCTGTGGGGAGTGCTCAGAGAGTATGGGGTATCGGACTGTCTGATTGTGGCTGTCCGCTCCCTGTACGATCAGTGTCAGAGCTTGGTCCGCATTGCCGGCAGTAGGTCGGACACATTTCCAGTGAGGGTTGGACTCCGCCAAGGCTGCCCTTTGTCACCCATTCTGTTCATAACTTTTATGGACAGAATTTCTAGGCGCAGTCAAGGCGTTGAGGGGATCTGGTTTGGTGGCTGCAGGATTAGGTCTCTGCTTTTTGCGGATGATGTGGTCCTGATGGCTTCATCTGGCCAGGATCTTCAGCTCTCGCTGGATCGGTTCGCAGCTGAGTGTGAAGCGACTGGGATGAGAATCAGCACCTCCAAGTCCGAGTCCATGGTTCTCGCCCGGAAAAGGGTGGAGTGCCATCTCCAGGTTGGGGAGGAGACCCTGCCCCAAGTGGAGGAGTTCAAGTACCTAGGAGTTTTGTTCACGAGTGGGGGAAGAGTGGATCGTGAGATCGACAAGCGGATCGGTGCGGCATCTTCAGTAATGCGGACGCTTTATCGATCCGTTGTGGTGAAGAAGGAGCTGAGCCGGAAGGCAAAGCTCTCAATTTACCGGTCGATCTACGTTCCCATCCTCACTAATGGTCATGAGCTTTGGGTTATGACCGAAAGGACAAGGTCACGGGTACAAGCGGCCGAAATGAGTTTCCTCCGCCGGGTGGCGGGGCTCTCCCTTAGAGATAAGGTGAGAAGCTCTGTCATCCGAGGGGAGCTCAAAGTAAAGCCGCTGCTCCTCCACATCGAGAGGAGCCAGATGAGGTGGTTCGGGCATCTGGTCAGGATGCCACCCGAACGCCTCCCTAGGGAGGTGTTTAGGGCACGTCCAACCGGTAGGAGGCCACGGGGAAGACCCAGGACACGCTGGGAAGACTATGTCTCCCGGCTGGCCTGGGAACGCCTCGGGATCCCCCGGGAAGAGCTGGACGAATTGGCTGGAGAGAGGAAAGTCTGGGCTTCCCTGCTTAGGCTGCTGCCCCCGCGACCCGACCTCGGATAAGCGGAAGAAGATGGATGGATGGAGTTCCCAAACATTTACTGAGTGTTGTTAAAAGGAAAGGCCATGTAACACAGTGGTGAACATGCCCTTTCCCAACTACTTTGGCACGTGTTGCAGCCATGAAATTCTAAGTTAATTATTATTTGCAAAAAGAAAATAAAGTTTATGAGTTTGAACATCAAATATGTTGTCTTTGTAGCATATTCAATTGAATATGGGTTGAAAAGGATTTGCAAATCATGGTATTGTGGCAAATGCAAGAAACACAGCGTTGTTTCTCTCAGGTCTTTATTGTAAGACTGCCAACATGAGAATGTACAATAATACAAAATATGCACTTTTATAGTGTGCCCAAGAAGACACACAAACCACACCCATTCTGCTGAGTGTGAGCATGGTCCTAGTGCCCCCCCCGAACACCCAGACAGCAAGTTATGGGGAAAACTAAAACCTCTCAGGGGGCCTCACTCGCCTGCCGTAACGGCTACAATGTCCATCCTGCGGAGGAGCAGGTGTACCTTGTGGGGCAGAAGAGATATCAGGGCCCGGTGGAGGCGAAGAACATTCAACCCTAACAGATCTTGGAGGGCGACCTCGGCGGGGGACTTGGCCCGGCAGTATTTCTTCACCTGCAACACAATGCGCCGGTTTAAGCCTGTCCAGAGAAACGCATTCCCTGCGCCCGCCCATATCCAGCATTCCAGCACCCTAAATGGGCCATCGTAAGGGGGTTGGAGGGGTGAACGGTGAGCGTCATGACGTACAAAGACAAAACGGGCAGACTTAAGCTCTGACGGCACAAACGACTTAGGGAAACAGTGGTGGACCGGGCCAGGAGCCAAGGACCCCCTCGACAAAAAGGGAAAAGGTCGCGGGGTGCAACCCTCAGGTAAAAATTCCCCTGGGACACGAAGTGGCTGACCGAACACTAATTCAGCGGGGGCCGCTGCGAGATCCTCTTTAGGGGCTGAGCGCAACCCGAGCATAACCCAAGGTAAGCGGTCAACCCAATTGCTATCAACGAGCGCCGCACGCAATGCTGCCTTAAGCGACCGGTGAAAACGTTCACATAAGCCGTTAGCTTGGGGATGGTAGGCTGTAGTACGGTGCATCTGCACACCCAAGGACTGCGCCAATGCTGACCAAAGCTCCGACACAAACTGGGATCCCCTGTCCGAGGTGATATCGGACGGCGTGCCAAAACGCGCAACTCAAGCTGACAGAAACGCGCGAGCAACGTCTACAGAGGCAGTGGAGGAAAGAGGAACTGCTTCTGGCCATCTGGTAGTACGATCTACCATCGTGAGCAAGTGCGTATAACCTTGCGATGGAGGGAGTGGGCCAACTAAGTCCACGTGCACGTGGTCAAACCGCCTGACCGGAATCGGAAATGGTTCGAGGGCCGTCTTAGTGTGCTGGTGGACCTTGGCGCGCTGACATGCCACGCATGCGGCTGCCCACTGCCTAACATCCTTCCTAAGGCCAGGCCAAACAAACTTGGCACCAACCAACTTGACGGAAGCCCGAACGCAAGGGTGCGACAGGGAGTGTATTGCGTCAAAAACCCGACGGCGCCAGTCTACTGGGACAACCGGCCGAGGGCGGCCAATAGAAACATCGCAGAGGAGGGCGGGACTGCCATCCTGAACCCCCACCTCCTCGAGCACAAGCGCCGTACCTTCAGTTTTTAGTGCACGGATGTCAGGGTCGTCGGGCTGGTCAGCGGCCATTCCCGAAAAATCTAAACCGAGCTGCACGGGACACACGAGAACGCGCGAGAGACAGTCAGCCACAGGGTTGGCCTTACCGGCCACATGCTGAATGTCCGTAGTGAACTCGGAGATGGCCGACAAGTGACGCTGCTGACGGGCTGACCAAGGCTCTGTGACCTTTGACATGGCAAACGTCAGGGGTTTGTGGTCAACAAAAGCCGTGAAGGACCGACCTTCCAACAGAAAACGAAAATGGCGTGTTGCAAGATACAGTGCCAACAACTCTCGGTCAAATACACTATACTTCCGCTCGTTATCTCGCAGTTTACGACTGAAGAACGCAAGGGGCTGCCATACATTCGCCACCCGCTGCTCAACCACAGCACCCACGGCGACATCAGACGCGTCCGTTGTCAAAGCCACGGGTGCCGCGGAAACAGGGTGGGCGAGGAGAGCAGCCTCTGCGAGCGCGGATTTAGCCCTATGAAAAGCTTGGACTCGCTGAGGAGTCCATTCGATGGAATCGCTGGCCTTTTTGTTCCGTAAGGCACCATAAAGAGGCTGCAGGAGTTGGGCAGCGCGAGGAAGGAATCGATTATAAAAATTAATCATGCCCAAAAATTCCTGCAGAGCTTTGACAGTGGAGGGGCGAGGAAAATCTGCCACCACTTGCACTTTCGAAGGCAAAGGGATCGCACCCAGTGACGAAATACGGTGACCTAAAAAATCGATCTCTGACAGCCCAAACTGACATTTAGAAGGATTGACGATCAGGCCGTGCTCGTCTAGACGCGTGAACACTTGCGTTAGGTGTGCCTGGTGCTCCTCGGCTGAAGGACTCGCCACCAAAATGTCGTCGAGATAAACAAACACAAAATTGAGGCCGCGCAAAACTGAGTCCATTAATCTCTGAAAGGTTTGTGCTGCCCCCTTCAGGCCAAAAGGCATACGCAGGAACTCAAAAAGCCCAAACGGGGTTATTACTGCGGTCTTGGGCACGTCCTCAGCACGCACCGGCACCTGGTGATAACCACGAACTAAGTCTACCTTCAAGAAAATGGCGGCGCCAGCCAGGCGCGCCGAAAAGTCCTGGATGTGCGGAATAGGGTAGCGGTCGTGCGTTATGATGTTGTTAAGGCGGCGAAAATCCCCACACGGCCGCCAGGAACCGTCTGACTTAGGCACCATGTGCAAAGGTGAGGCCCACGGGCTATTAGAACGCCTAACTATGCCTAAACGCTCCATAGTAGCAAACTCCTCTTTAGCAATGGTCGATTTAGCTGCGTCAAGACGGCGCGCGCGCGCAAAAACTGGCGGGCCCACCGTGAGAATGAAATGTTCAACACCGTGTTTAGTGTCCGCGGTAGAAAAAGCGGGAGTGATTAATGACGGAAAATCCGCCAGCAAACGCTGAAAAACGTCACCAGATACCAAATAATTAGCGTGTGTTAACGGTCCAAGTCCCCCCGCCTGACATGTAAAAGTTGAAAAAGACACAGCATCAATCAATCGGCGGTTAGCAATATCAACAAGCAGTCCATTAGCACACAGAAAATCCGCGCCAATAATGGGGACCGTGATGGCGGCGATGACAAAATCCCACTGGAATTTGCGTCCATGGAAGCACACAGTCACCAACCTGGAGCCAAAAGTGTCGATTGACGAGCCGTTGGCGGCATTCAGCAGCGGCCCACATCCACCTGTCGCCTTGTCCGCGTCCGTGGCAGGTAACAGGCTGACTTGCGAACCGGAGTCCACCAGGAAACGTCTCCTTGACGATGAGTCGGCGATGAAGAGCAGCTCGCTTGCTTCGCTGGCGCCCACAGCCGCTACTGAACACCGGCGTTGGAGTTTCCCGGGGCCGTGAAGGAGCATGGAGGAACACACCGTCGCGCTTTGGCGCCAAATCGTTGATGGAAGAAGCACTGGCTCGCTTCGCGCCTTTTCCGGGTAGCGACTCCCGCCACTACCGCTGGGTCCGCGTTCTCCATCGTCTGCAGGGGAGGCGCTTCTACGCTCTGCACGGCAAACCGTCTGGAAGCCAGAAGCACCCGGTCAGCTTCTTCAGCCAAGCCCCGGTAATCGCCGGAGGCCAAAGAAGTGGAGTTAGCTAGCACCGCACGGGCCGCAGGTGGTAGCTGCCGCAAGAAAAGATGCGGGAAAATGAACCCGCCCTCCTCGGAGCCCAGCAGCGACAGCATACTGTCCATTAAATCCACGGCGGTGCTATCGCCCAAACCCGGCAGGGAAAGAAGTCTATCTGCTCTCTCAGCGTCAGTTAGAGTAAATCTCCGAAGTAGAAGATCCTTTAGTGCAGCGTACTTGTCGCGCTGTGGAGGCGTTCGCAACAGCTGCATTGCGCGGCGAGTGGTCGCCTGGTCGAGGGCTGTTACGACCAAGTAATACCAGGAGTCGTCGCCGGAGATTCCTCGCAGGTGGAAAAGTGCCTCGATGTGCTGGAACCATGATGCCGGGTCGCTCTGCCAGAACTCCGGAAGCTTTGTCCCCGCGGGTAATGCAGGTTGCTGGAGTTGGGGCGACATGGCCGATGAAGACACTGCTTCCTCTTCTGCGTGAAACATTGTCGGGGTCACCAATGTGGCAAATGCAAGAAACACAGCGTTGTTTCTCTCAGGTCTTTATTGTAAGACTGCCAACATGAGAATGTACAATAATACAAAATATGCACTTTTATAGTGTGCCCGAGAAGACACACAAACCACACCCATTCTGCTGAGTGTGAGCATGGTCGTAGTGCCCGCCACAGTATTCCATTTATATTTACATCCAACACAATTTCCCAACTCATATGGAAACGGGGTTTGTACTACGGATGGCTCCTGGACGCCTCCCTGGTGAGGTGTTTGGGGCATGTCCAGCCGGGAGGAGACCTCGGGGCAGACCTCGGACACGTTGGAGGGACTATGTCTCACAGCTGGCCTGGGAACGCCTCGGCATCCCCATGTAGCACTAGAGGAAGTGGCCTGGGACAGGTAAGTCTGGGCATCTCTGCTTAGACTGCTGCCCCTTCCGCCCGGACTCGGATAAGCAGCAGAAAAATGGATGGATGGATAGATGGAAGCAAACTAGGATCTTATAAATTTCACTCTCAGTCAAGTCTGGACAAATCTGACAAATCTAAACATTACTTTAAACACCATCCAGCTTTGAGGTCTTTGTCAATGTGCATTTCTCACTTCCTTTTCCTACTCTTCTTCTTAACTTTTCCATCCTTCCATCCCATCTAATCACTCACCCTTCCTCTTTTCTGCATATGGTTCGAATAACGGTGACTGGATGTCTTAGAGTTACTCGAGAAGAATAGAAAACCAGAACAAAGAACTATGCGTGCCGTGATGGTACAGCATATAGCGCCCACTATAACCAGCGTGCCTGATCAGCCACATGTTGAATGTAGCTTCCGCTTGCTCACATAGGTGACAGCAAGGCATACTTGGTCAACAACCACACAGGTCACACTGACGGTGGCGGTATAAAAACAACTTTAACACTCTTACTAATAATGCGCCACACTGTGAACCCACACCAAACAAGAATGACAAACACATTTCGGGAGAACATCTGCACCGTAACACAACATAAACACAACAGGACAAATACCCAGAATCCCATGCAGCCCTAACTCTTCCGGGATACATTATACACCCCCGCTACCAAACCCCGCCCACCTCAATCAATCAATCAATCAATGTTTATTTATATAGCCCTAAATCACAAGTGTCTCAAAGGGCTGCACAAGCCACAACGACATCCTCGGTACAGAGCCCACATAAGGGCAAGGAAAAACTCACCCCAGTGGGACGTCGATGTGAATGACTATGAGAAACCTTGGAGAGGACTGCATATGTGGGTAACCCCCCCCCCTCTAGGGGAGACCAAAAGCAATGGTTGTCGAGTGGGTCTAACATAATATTGTGAGAGTACAGTCCATAGTGGATCCAGCCTAACAGTAAGAGTCCAGTCCACAGTGGGGGCAGCAGCGCAGAGATGTTCCCAACCGATATACAGGCGAGCGGTCCACCCCGGGTCTCGACCCCGGACAGCCAGCACCCCATCCACGGCCACCGGACCTGTGTGTCTCCCCTTCCACAAGGGGTAGGGGGGAGCGGAGGAGAAAAGAAAAGAAACGGCAGATCAACTGGTCTAAAAAAAGAGGGGGCTATTCAAAGGCTAGAGTATACAAATGAGTTTTAAGATGGGACTTAAATGCTTCTACTGAGGTAGCATCTCTAACTGTTACCGGGAGGGCATTCCATAGTACTGGAGCCCGAATAGAAAACGCTCTACAGCCCGCAGACTTTTTTTTGGCTCTGGGAATCACTAATAAGCTCAACCAACGCACAGAGGGGGGGTTTGGTGGTAGCAGGGGTGTATAATGTAGACCGGAAGAGTCAGGGCTGCATGGGATTCTGGGTGTTTGTTCTGTTGTGTTTATGTTGTGTTAAGGTGCAGATGTTCTCCCGAAATGTGTTTGTCATTCTTGTTTGGTTTTGGTTCAAAGTGTGGCGCATTATTAGTAAGAGTGTTAAAGTTGTTTTATATGACCACCGTCAGTGTAACCTGTGTGGCTGTTGACCAAGTATGCCTTGCTGTCTCTCACGTGTGCAAGCAAAAGATGTATATTATATAACAAATGTTGGGCCGGCACGCTGTTAATACAGATTGTAGAGGGCGCCAAATGTTGTACCATCATGGCACGCCCTTATTATAGCTGTAAGGGTGAAAATCGGTACTGAAATCCGGAAGTCTCACGGGAAAATTGGGGGGGTTCAGCAAGTAAGCTGCTGAGCCGCATCAGAGTGATCAGGCGCGGGTTGCCGACCCCTGATATAAACATTTAATACTACAATGGATATTCTTAACAACCCTAAGTCATCATGCAACATGCAACCAAACGGGATAAAACATCTCACTCTAAGAAAGAATAACCACAACATGAATTCTTCATTTTATACAGCGTCACATCTCAGTAAAAGTTGTATCAATCAGAATCAGAATCAGAAGAGTTTTTATTGCCATTGTTTGAGAACGGGTTCACAAACTAGGAATTTTACTTGGCGCAATGGTGCAGCATAAAACACATATAACACAGAATAGGTAATAAATGAGATCCGCCCGGAGTTCCTTAAGGCTCTGGATGTTGTGGGGCTGTCTTGGTTGACAAGACTCTGCAACATCGCGTGGACATCGGGGGCGGTACCTCTGGATTGGCAGACCGGGGTGGTGGTTCCTCTCTTTAAGAAGGGGAACCGGAGGGTGTGTTCCAACTATCGTGGGATCACACTCCTCAGCCTTCCCGGTAAGGTCTATTCAGGTGTACTGGAGAGGAGGCTACGCCGGATAGTCGAACCTCCGATTCAGGAGGAACAGTGTGGTTTTCGTCCTGGTCGTGGAACTGTGGACCAGCTCTATACTCTCGGCAGGGTCCTTGAGGGTGCATGGGAGTTTGCCCAACCAGTCTACATGTGCTTTGTAGACTTGGAGAAGGCATTCGACCGTGTCCCTCGGGAAGTCCTGTGGGGAGTGCTCAGAGAGTATGGGGTAACGGACTGTCTTATTGTGGCAGTTCGCTCCCTGTATAATCAGTGTCAGAGCTTGGTCCGCATTGCCGGCAGTAAGTCGGACACGTTTCCAGTGAGGGTTGGACTCCGCCAAGGCTGCCCTTTGTCACCGATTCTGTTCATAACCTTAATGGACAGAATTTCTAGGCGCAGTCAGGGCGTTGAGGGGATCTGGTTTGGTGGCTGCAGGATTAGGTCTCTGCTATTTGCAGATGATGTGGTCCTGATGGCTTCCTCCGGCCAAGATCTTCAGCTCTCACTGGATCGGTTCGCAGCCGAGTGTGAAGCGACTGGGATGGGAATCAGCACCTCCAAGTCCGAGTCCATGGTTCTCTCCCGGAAAAGGGTGGAGTGCCATCTCCGGGTTGGGGAGGAGATCTTGCCCCAAGTGGAGGAGTTCAAGTACCTCGGAGTCTTGTTCACGAGTGGGGGAAGAGTGGATCGTGAGATCGACAGGCGGATCGGTGCGGCGTCTTCAGTAATGCGGACGCTGTATCGATCCGTTGTGGTGAAGAAGGAGCTGAGCCGGAAGGCAAAGCTCTCGATTTACCGGTCGATCTACGTTCCCATCCTCACCTATGGTCATGAGGTTTGGGTCATGACCGAAAGGACAAGATCACGGGTACAAGCGGCCGAAATGAGTTTCCTCCGCCGAGTGGCGGGGCTCTCCCTTAGAGATAGGGTGAGAAGCTCTGTCATTCGGGGGGAGCTTAAAGTAAAGCCGCTGCTCCTCCACATCGAGAGGAGCCAGATGAGGTGGTTCGGGCATCTGGTCAGGATGCCACCCGAACGCCTCCCTAGGAAGGTGTTTCGGGCACGTCCGACCGGTAGGAGGCCACGGGGAAGACCCAGGACACGCTGGGAAGACTATCTCTCTCGGCTGGCCTGGGAACGCCTCGGGATCCCCCGGGAGGAGCTGGATGAAGTGGCTGGGGAGAGAGAAGTCTGGGTTTCCCTGCTTAGGCTGCTGCCCCCGCGACCCGATCTCGGATAAGCGGAAGAAGATGGATGGATGGATGGATAGGTAATAAAATGAGCTGTAACTGAGCTATCGGATCTTGTTATTGTTTATGTGCCTGATGGCCAAGGGGAAAAAACTGTTCAGGTGGCAGGAGGTGTGGGTCTGGGTGGACCGTAGTCTCCTGCCTGAGGGGAGAATAGTTTGTGTCCAGGGTGAGAAGAGTCAGCTGTGATCCGACCCACACGCCTCCTGGTCCTGGAGGAGAACAAGTCCTGGAGGGGATGGGAGCTTGCAGCCAATCACCTTCTCAGCAGCAAGATGACTAACTTCATGTTCATTTTTGACTGGGCCCCTGGCTTTTCTGGGCCCCCAGGTCAAAAAGGTAAGAACACCTGGTTCCGATGACAAAGTCTTCATGTGCAGATCGTCTTTCCTTTTCTCATAGTTTTACTACAACGAGACGTCAACGTGTCGAAACAGCACACACGCCTCTTTGCACAATGGGACTATTGAAGGCATTATTTCCCCTCGTTTCAGGCAAGTGTGGACGTATGTGCGTCGTCCTCCAGCGTCTTCAATAACACATCGAAAGCTCGTAACAAACTTAGCGAAGCGTGCGCTCAGTAGAAAGATTGGCATTTGTTTTGGATTCTCTCAGCAGCGCATAAATCTGCTCCCCCAGATTGTGTTGCTCTGAGCACTGCGAGCGTGTCGCGTCTGTTTCAAGACCAAACAGAACCTCACTAAGAGCACCACCGTGTTTAGACACCTGGTCTTTCTGTACACCTACATGACGTGAACATGGAAGGACATCTTAGACTTAGACTTCCTTTTTATTGTCATTCAAATTTGAACTTTACAGCACAGATAAGAACGACATTTCGTTGCATTAGCTGGTTGTAGTGCAGGATAAAAGAGCAATAAGGTGCAGATATAAATAAATAGATTACTGTACAGCTTACTTGCCAACCTTGAGACCTCCGATTTCGGGAGGTGGGGGGGTGGGGGGTGAGTGCGTGGTCGGGGGTGGGGCGGGGGCGTGGTTGGGGGCGTGGTTAAGATATATATATATATAAAAAATACTTGACTTTCAGTGAATTCTAGCTATATATATTTTTTTTTATTATATATATTATATATCTTAATAAGGTTATCCAAAAAATAGTGCTCGATACCGTAGTAGAGCGCAATATATGTATGTGTGGGAAAAAAAATCACAAGACTATTTCATCTCTACAGGCCTGTTTCATGAGGGGGTTCCCTCAATCATCAGGAGATTTTAATGGGAGCATTCACATACCATGGTTTATATAGGGCACAGAGTGGGTGGGTACAGGCTGGCGTAGGGGCGTGGTGATTGGCTCATGTGTTACCTAGGAGGTGTTTCCGTCTGTGGCGGCATGCTGTTACAATTTCGCTGCGCTTGTTGAGGGATGACAGGTCTGGACGGTAAATAATAAACAGTTTCTCTTTCAAGCATAGGTTGCATCTTTTATTACCACTATTGTAAGGTGTGCTGGATGCAAGAATTTGCCATGTTATTGAATATTCAACATTATTGTCTTTGAGGTCCCAAATGTGTTTGCTGAGTTCTGTGGTATTCCGCAGGTTTTGGTTCCTGAAAGAAGCCTTGTGATTGTTCCATCTGGTTTTGAACTCTCCCTCGGTTAATCCTACATATGTGTCGGATGTGTTAATGTCCTTGCGTGTTACCTTAGATTGGTAGACAACTGATGTTTGTAAGCACCCCCCGTTGAGAGGGCAATCAGGTTTCTTTCGGCAGTTGCAGCCTTTGTTGGTTTTGGAGTCGAAATTGTAACAGCATGCCGCCACAGACGGAAACACCTCCTAGGTAACACATGAGCCAATCACCACGCCCCTACGCCAGCCTGTACCCACCCACTCTGTGCCCTATACAAACCATGGTATGTGAATGCTCCCATTGAAATCTCCTGATGATTGAGGGAACCCCCTCATGAAACAGGCCTGTAGAGATGAAATAGTCTTGTGATTTTTTTTCCCACACATACATATATATATATATATATATATATATATATATATATATATATATATATATATATATATATATATATATATATATATATATAAATTAATAAAATAAATACTTGAATTTCAGTGTTCATTTATTTACACATATACACACACATAACACTCATCTAGTCATTGTTGAGTTAAGGGTTGAATTGCCCATCCTTGTTCTATTCTCTGTCACTATTTCAGAACACACACATTATACAAATATACATTATAAAATCAGTAAGAAAACGGGAGCTCTAATTTGGGAGTCTGAATTAGGATCAGAAGTTCCTACGTAAACATTGCGCACTCACGTCGCCTTTTTGTATTGATTACTGCAGCTGTGCACTGGATTCATTCACAAATACAAACTACAACTCACAAACACTTTAGAGTTAGGCTCCACCATCAGAATGTGTACTTAAACTTATAAAGATCACATGGATATTATTCAGTGAGTTGATTCACCAAAACTAACCTGTTATACAGGAGGAAAAAGCACACAGGACGTTTCAATTGTTCACAGACTGGTCGCTCTCATCAGAATGACAAGACACTTGCGGTCTGCAGGTGATAGCATTCAATTGGGAAGAAACGCCCTACTGCCCCCTACTGACCAATGTGAATACTGATAAATGTGGAATCACAGCTCCAAAAACGAATTGAAACCACAAAATAAAATAAATAAATTAACACAAAAATGTGACACATTATGGGTGGGTCACATATGCATGTACAGTAGATGGCAGTATTGTCCTGTTTAAAAGTGTCACAACATTGCTGTTTACGGCAGACGAACTGCTTTACGGGGGACGAAAACTTGACTGCTGTCGTTGTGTGTTGTTACCGCGCTGGGAGGACGTTAATGAAACTGCCTAACAATAAACCCACATAAGAAACCAAGAACTCGCCCTCGATCATTAGCTGTTTATATTATGGGAAAGCGGACGTGAGAACAGGCTGTCAACACGTCACTCAGGTCCGCATGGAGCTGGAGGGGGCGTGGCTTCCAGCTCCGCCTGAATTTCGGGAGATTTTCGGGAGAAAATTTGTCCCGGGAGGTTTTCGGGAGAGGCGCTGAATTTCGGGAGTTTCCCGGAAAATCCGGGAGGGTTGGCAAGTATGCTGTACAGATAATTATATTGCACTTTTTCATATGCATCCACGTTTGTGGATGTATGTTATATTGTCTTTATATTCCAGCCAGTTCATCCATTTTGGGGGGAATTGAGGGGATAATTTAATTATGTTGCGTTCAAGAGTCTTACGGCCTGAGGGAAGAAGCTGTTACAGAACCTGGAGGTTCTGCCTCGGAGGCTGCGGAACCTCTTTCTAGAGTCCAGCAGTGAAAACAGTCCTTGGCGGGGGTGGGAGGAGTCTTTGCAGATTTTCCAAGCCCTGGTCAGGCAGCGGCTTTTTGCCATCTCCTGGATAGGAGGAAGAGAAGTCCTGATGATCTTTTCCGCCGTCCTCACCACTCTTTGGAGAGACTTCCAGTCTGAGGCATTGCAGGCTCCAGTCCAGACAGAGATGCTGTTGCTCTCTATAGTGCCTCTGTAGAATGTGCTGAGAGAGCTGTGCTCTTTTCATCCCACGCAAAAAGTGCATGCGCTTCTGAGCTCTTTTTACAAGAGCTCCGGTGTGTAGGGACCAGGTTATATTGTCAGTTATCTGCACCCCCAGGAACTTGGTGCTGCTTACTATCTCCACTGCTTTGCCGTTGATGTAGAGGGGAGCGTGGCTGGACTGGTGCTTCCTGAAGTCAACGATGATCTCCTTGGTCTTGTTGACATTCAGGACCAGGTTGTTGGTTCTGCACCAGTCAATCAGATGTTTCACCTCCTCCCTGCAGTCCATGTCGTTGTTGTCACGGATGAGGCCCACTACTGTCGTGTACTTCACAATGTGGTTAGTAGTGGACCTGGCGCAGCAGTCATGGGTCATCATTGTGAACAACAGCAGATTCAGGACGCAGCCCTGGGGGGAGAAGCTGTTACAGAACCTGGAGGTTCTGCCTCGGAGGCTGCGGAACCTCTTTCTAGAGTCCAGCAGTGAAAACAGTCCTTGGTGGGGGTGGGAGGAGTCTTTGCAGATTTTCCGAGCCCTGGTCAGGCAGCGGCTTTTTGCCATCTCCTGGATAGGAGGAAGAGGAGTCCTGATGATCTTTTCCGCCGTCCTCACCACTCTCTGGAGAGCCTGCAATGCCTCAGACTGGAAGTCTCTCCAGACTTCCAGTCTGAGGCATTGCAGGCTCCAGTCCAGACAGAGATGCTGTTGGTCAGCAGGCTCTCTATAGTGCCTCTGTAGAATGTGCTGAGAATGGGGGGAGGGAGCTGTGCTCTTTTCAAGTTATTACAGTATGTCTCTATATACATATTTACTTTATTTTTTTAATTAATTTTGTCCAAAGTGGGCGCATTTCACATTTTTACACACACTTGTTATTTCATATGTTGACCAGAGGGGGGAGCACTTTTAAAAGCGACACACAGTCAATGTGAAAAATCCCTCCTTTTTGGGACCACCCTCATTTTGATAGATGTCACCACAAATGAGACATTGTCTATTAGATGCAATGTTATTGATTGATGTCGTCACTTGTTCACACTTCCTCATATGGAAGATACTTTTCCTTCTTCATGTCTCAAGACGGCTAGAAATACAAGAACACACACCCACCCACACACACACACATTCTTGTATTTCTTACCTTCTTGAGACCTGAGAAAAATGCTACCTTTTAGGACCACCCTTATAAAGATTTGTATTTACAACATTAATTATATATACATACTATGCAAATATAAAAAAGGTAAGCTTTTAATTAATTTGTATTTTTTTTTGTTTGTAATTGGTTTTTAATCGTCATTATTTACTTCAAGTTATTACAGTATGTCTCTATATACATATTTATTAAATTTTTTTAATTAATTTTGGCCAAAGGGGGCCGCATTTCAACTTCTTACACACACTTTTTATTACATATGTTGGCCAGAGGGGGAGCACTTCACATTTTTACACACACTTGTTATTTCATATGTTGACCAGATACTTTTCCTTCTTCATGTCTCAAGAAGGCTAGAAATACAAGAACACACACACACACACACACACACACACACACACACACACACACACACACACACACACACACACACACACACACACACACACACACACACACACATTCTTGTATTTCTTACATTCTTGGGACCTCTGAAAAATGCTACCTTTTAGGACCAGCCTTTCTAGATATATAAAGAAGTGTATTTACAACATTAATAATATATACACAATATGTAAATATAAAAAAGGTAAGCTTTTAATTAATTTGTATTTTTTTTGTTTGTAATTGGTTTTTAATCGGCATTATTTACTTCAAGTTATTACAGTATGTCTCTATATACATATTTATTACATTTCTTAAATTAATTTTGGCCAAAGGGGGCCGCATTTCAACTTCTTACACACACTTTTTATTACATATGTTGGCCAGAGGGGGAGCACTTCACATTTTTACACACACTTGTTATTTCATATGTTGACCAGAGGGATAGATACTTTTCCTTCTTCATGTCTCAAGAAGGTTAGAAATACAAGGACACACACACACACACACACACACACACACACACACACACACACACACACACACACACACACACACACACACACACACACACACACACACTTCCCGGCCTCTCTGTCAGTGTGCCATTCTTCGCTGTGATTAATGGCTACTTCACACCCATAACCTGACGGAATGCGCTAAAAATAACAACTTTCTGGATCACTGTCAAATCAACTCTTAATTATTACCGCTGTCAACCTAGTGGTTAGAGTGTCCGCCCTGAGATGGGTAGGTTGTGAGTTCAAACCCCAGCCGAGTCATACTAAAGACTATAAAAATGGGAGCCATTACCTCCCTGCTTGGTACTCAGCATCAAGGCTTGGAATTGGGGGTTAAATCTGCTGCTCACTGCTCCCCTCACCTCCCAGGGGGTGAACAAGGGGGATGGGTCAAATGCAGAGAATAATTTCGCCACACCAAGTGTGTGTGTGACAATCATTGCTACTATCACTAATACTTAGTTAATGTTCAAGTCAGGAAATGTAAATGGTGTATTGTTTGGAGCTTTTTCAATGGGTATCGGATTTTATGAGCGAAATAGTGGAGCCCCCATTGGCTCAGCTGGAAGCTGACTTTTATTAACGTTTATTTAATATTTAGAATGCATAAAAAAAATAACTGTTAGAATAATTGTTTGTAAGTTATCACAAAAAACTTTGTGTTGAAATGAGTTCCAGGCAAGAAGACAAAAGCTGTCTTTGAAACCTACCAAGAGTAAGGCTCGTAAAACTCAACTGTGTAGGGGGGATGGGGGATGGGGGGGCAAAATGAAGGTGTTCCTGTGTTCTTTCACGTATGGTAATCAACAGAAAGATATTGTTCTAACCCGAGGACTTCAAAGCGGAGAGATAACAGAATCTGCCCAATTTCCAGACGACCTCTTTTTGAAGTATTTTACGAACGTCTTTTTGAACTATTTTATGGACCTCTTTTTGAACTATTTTACGAACTCTTTTTCAACTGACCTTTTCTGTGAAGTGTTTACGACCTTTTCTTTTGAACTGTTCTGTAAGCAAAGGCAACGCTGTTTACGACCCACTTCCCTCTGGAAGTGGAAGCTTGTCACACCGCGGTGAGGGAAGTCTTGTCTTGGGTTTTTCTGTCTTGTGATTCGCATGTTTTAGTTTGAAAAGTAACTCTCCTCTCGTTTCAGGTCACTAGCAAAGAGAAATAAAAAAAAGCATGTAAAAAAACAGCTTGGGCCTTAAGAGGTTAATGCATTTTATTAGTAGATTTTTTTTAAACTAAAATGTAAAAAAAAAAAATTGCAATAATTTCACCTCAAAATTTAGTTTATATTACTGTAAATGGAAATAAGCAGTACTGCTGTTTTTATGGTAAAAAATAAATAAAAAATAAATAGGCAGCTCAGTTGCCAGAATGTTACTGTAAAATTCACTTTAGTTTTTGTTTTTACCCTTCCTTTTGTGTCATCAGTCTGACGTCATCCCGGTTCTCTGATTGTTTCCACCTGTTCCCTATTACCCTCATGTGTCTTATAAGCCCACTCCTCCCTTTTTTCTGTGCCAGATTGTTTCGTTTATTCGTGCTCTCTAGCCTCCATGCCCATGTCCATGCCTTGCCTTGCCTTGCCTCGTCTTGTGCTTATGTTCCTTGATCCTGAATCCCTTCGTTGCTATTTTGAGTTTTCCTTTCTTCCTCCTCAGCAGAGTGATTTTTTGTTATTTAGTTTATTCAGCCGAAGTGGTAAGTTTCAGTGCTGTCTAGAGCTCGGCAGAGTAACCGTGTAATACTCTTCCATATCAGTAGGTGGCAGCCGGTAGCTAATTGCTTTGTAGATGTCGGAAACAGCGGGAGGCAGTGTGCAGGTAAATAGGTGTTTAATGCTTAAACCAAAAATAAACAAAAGGTGAGTGCCTCTAAGAAAAGGCATTGAAGCTTAGGGAAGGCTATGCAGAACAAAACTAAAACTGAATTGGCTACAAAGTCAACAAAAACGGAATGCTGGACGACAGCAAAAACTGACAAAGTTGAAATGAGTTCCAGGCAAGAAGACAAAAGCTGTCTTTGAAACCTACCAAGAGTAAGGCTTGTAAAACTCCACCGTGTAGTGGGGATGGGGGGGGGGGGGGGGGGGGGGGGGCAAGATGAAGGTGTTCCTGTGTTCTTTCACATGTGGTAATCAACAGAAAGATATTGTTCTAACCCAAGGACTTCAAAGCGGAGAGATGACAGAATCTGCCCAAT
Organism: Nerophis lumbriciformis; assembly: GCF_033978685.3. NCBI lineage: Eukaryota > Metazoa > Chordata > Actinopteri > Syngnathiformes > Syngnathidae > Nerophis > Nerophis lumbriciformis. The sequence continues at coordinate 4,271,158 of NC_084561.2, forward strand.
TTCCAGGCTACCTCTTTTTGAAGTATTTTACGAACGTCTTTTTGAACTATTTTATGGACCTCTTTTTGAACTATTTTACGAACTCTTCTTGAACTGACATTTTCTGTGAAGTGTTTACGACCTTTTCTTTTGAACTGTTCTGTAAGCAAAGGCAACGCTGTTTACGACCCACTTCCCTCTGGAAGTGGAAGCTTGTCACACCGCGGTGAGGGAAGTCTTGTCTTGGGTTTTTCTGTCTTGTGATTTGCATGTTTTAGTTTGAAAAGTAACTCTCCTCTAGTTTCCGGTCACTTGCCCTTCCTTTTGTGTCATCAGTCTGACGTCATCCCGGTTCCCTGATTGTTTCCACCTGTTCCCTATTACCCTCATGTGTCTTATAAGCCCACTCCTCCCTTTGTTCTGTGCCAGATTGTTTCGTTTATTCGTGCTCTCTAGCGTCCATGCCCATTGTCCATGCCTTGTCTTGCCTTGCCTCGTCTTGTGCTTATGTTCCTTGATCCTGAATCCCTTCGTTGCTATTTTGAGTTTTCCTTTCTTCCTCCTCAGCAGAGTGATTTTTTGTTATTTAGTTTATTCAGCCGAAGTGGTAAGTTTCAGTGCTGTCTAGAGCTCGGCAGAGTAACCGTGTAATACTCTTCCATATCAGTAGGTGGCAGCCGGTAGCTAATTGCTTTGTAGATGTCGGAAACAGCGGGAGGCAGTGTGCAGGTAAATAGGTGTCTAATGCTTAAACCAAAAATAAACAAAAGGTGAGTGCCTCTAAGAAAAGGCATTGAAGCTTAGGGAAGGCTATGCAGAACAAAACTAAAACTGAATTGGCTACAAAGTCAACAAAAACAGAATGCTGGACGACAGCAAAGACTGACAAAGTTGAAATGAGTTCCAGGCAAGAAGACAAAAGCTGTCTTTGAAACCTACCAAGAGTAAGGCTTGTAAAACTCCACCGTGTAGTGGGGATGGGGGGGGGGGGGGGGCAAGATGAAGGTGTTCCTGTGTTCTTTCACGTGTGGTAATCAACAGAAAGATATTGTTCTAACCCAAGGACTTCAAAGCGGAGAGATGACAGAATCTGCCCAATTTCCAGACGACTTCTTTTTGAAGTATTTTACGAACGTCTTTTTGAACTATTTTATGGACCTCTTTTTGAACTATTTTACAAACTCTTCTTGAACTGACATTTTCTGTGAAGTGTTTACGACCTTTTCTTTTGAACTGTTCTGTAAGCAAAGGCAACGCTGTTTACGACCCACTTCCCTCTGGAAGTGGAAGCTTGTCACACCGCGGTGAGGGAAGTCTTGTCTTGGGTTTTTCCTGTCTTGTGATTTGCATGTTTTAGTTTGAAAAGTAACTCTCCTCTCGTTTCAGGTCACTTGCCCTTCCTTTTGTGTCATCAGTCTGACGTCATCCCGGTTCCCTGATTGTTTCCACCTGTTCCCTATTACCCTCATGTGTCTTATAAGCCCACTCCTCCCTTTGTTCTGTGCCAGATTGTTTCGTTTATTCGTGCTCTCTAGCTTCCATGCCCATGTCCATGCCTTGTCTTGCCTTGTGCTTATGTTCCTTGATCCTGAATCCCTTCGTTGCTATTTTGAGTTTTCCTTTCTTCCTCCTCAGCAGAGTGATTTTTTGTTATTTAGTTTATTCAGCCGAAGTGGTAAGTTTCAGTTATTTTTCATTCTTTCCTCACATTTTTGAGTGACAATTTTTGTTAAAACTTTATTAGATTAGATAGTGTAGAATTTTTCATAGCTGTTGTTTCTTCCTCCTGTTGGAGCGTTTTTTGTTTATACATTTTATAGCATATATTAATTATAGTTCGTCTTTGCTTTTGTGTTTTCCTCCGTTCGGAGTGATTTTTGGTTGTTCCTATTTTTTTTGGAACCTTTTTTGCCGATTAGTTTTTGGTTAAAATAGATATTGTAATCCTTGACTTTGGAGGTGAAAAGGAAGCTGTCAAAATAAAAGCCTGTCTAAGTTCCCCACTCTGCATCTGAGTCCTATCTTTTTACCAAGCTTGACAAAGCTGTGGTCATGTGGTCGGAGAAAGTCAAATAAAGAAGGAGGAGTGCAATCTTTTGGCAGAGCGTACTGAGATACTGCGCAAGGGTACAGTGTACAGACGACTCTCCTCAATATTGAGTCCAAATTGAATTCTGTGTCTGTTTAATTCTTTGCCTCTTGTCTTGTTTAATAGATGTCATCAGTGTTTGAACCTGAAATCCATCCATCATGTCTGTTACGTCTTCGACGCATGGTTGTGGTTGTCGTGTTCCTTCCAAGGCAGGAGACAAGCAGGAGCGGAGTGCAGGTAAGATTTAAGTATATTTAATAAATAAAAGGCAGGACAAAAATACAAAACTGAGGACGCTAGCAAGCGTGGAGCTAAATAAAAACCGAAATGGTAACGGATCATGACATAACCCCCCCTTAAGGGACGGATCCCAGACGTCCCAAACTAGAAACCCCTCCCCAACAAAAAAAACCCAGAAAGTCAAAAGTCACGGGAGGGCGGAGGGAGGACTTGGTGGTGGGCCGACAGGCCATGTGTCCCCGAAGCCACCGGGGACAAGTCAGGTGGCGGCGGCGGGTGGATTGTCGCCGCAATCGTCGAGGCGGTCGACCTCGGAACGGCCATGTCTGTGGCCGTTGAGGAGGCGGACGAGACTGGCGCCAGAACCTCAGCAGTCTTTGAGTCCTGTACCAAAGTCTGGGGCGTCGCTGCTGTTGGCGCCAAAAGCGTCCATGAAAAGTCCAGAAACGACAAGGTGGGCGGCGCCGTGGTGCGGCCCGCCGGACAAGAGGAGGTGGGCGGCGCCGAGGTGCGGCCCGCCGGACACGAGGAGGTGGGCGGCGCCGTGCTGCGGCCCGCCGGACACGAGGAGGTGGGCGGCGCCGTGCTGCGGCCCGTCGGACACGAGGTGGGTACGTCGTAGGCGAGGCAGGCGCGGGAGGCGTTGTCGCCGTGGAAACAGGAAGCGTTGTCGTCGTGGAAACAGGAAGCGTCGTCGCCGTGGAAACAGGAAGCGTCGTCGCCGTGGAAACAGGAGGCGTAGTCTCTGTCGGCGTGGGCGGAGCCGTCGCCATGGAAGCAGGAGGCGTCGTCTCTGTCGGCGTGGGCGGAGCCAGAGGCGGAGCAGGCGGCTCGTCTGTCGGCGTGGGCGGAGCCAGAGGCGGAGCAGGCGGCTCGTCTGTCGGCGTGGGCGGAGCCAGAGGCGGAGCAGGCGGCTCGTCTGTCGGCGTGGGCGGAGCCAGAGGCGGAGCAGGCGGCTCGTCTGTAGGCTGGGTCAATCTGTTACGTCTTCGACGCATGGTTGTGGTTGTCGTGTTCCTTCCAAGGCAGGAGACAAGCAGGAGCGGAGTGCAGGTAAGATTTAAGTATATTTAATAAATAAAAGGCAGGACAAAAATACAAAACTGAGGACGCTAGCAAGCGTGGAGCTAAATAAAAACCAAAATGTCACCAAGGGTGAAAAAACCGGGATTCTGGTCGGCAGAATAATATAAAGAGCGTGGAGCAAAAACAGAAGGACGTAAATGTTGCCTATTGCAAACATTGACCCAGCACTTACTGCTGGGTGACAGGAAACTATAAAGGGGAGTGATTAGCCAAAACACCTGGTGGAAACACTAATTGCCAAAACTAAGATAGGTGAGGAGAATCAGTGCCCATGGAAACCAGCAGTAAACAGGGAAAGAGGGTGCACCCAGGAAACCGACTAAAACCAGAAACATAACCAACATAATTCATGCCATGATCCGGGTAACGGATCATGACAATGTCTTTTATAATCATTGTGACGGCTTGGCAAAATTCCACAAAAAAAAACAGCAGTTCCCCTTCAAGATGATGTTGCAAAATCTTTTTTTATTCCGAGAGTTCCACCAAAGAAACAAAAGGTTTCAGTTCTTTCTTTCCTCCTCCAACGCATTTTCACTTTCTGCTTTCTACTGTTGTTTATACTGAATCCTGAAAAGTAAGTGTTGGAATAATTGTTTGTAAGTTATCACAAAAGAAATGTTGTATTATGAATGCTGTATTTCGAGGCCTAACAAGAGGAAGAATGCTCGTGAAACGCCACTGTGATTTCAACACGGACAGATGGCAGGATCTGCTCAACTCCCGGAGGAACTCTCTTTGAAGTGTTAAACGAACTCTCTTTGAAGTAATTCACAAACTCTCTTCCAACTATTTGGTCAACGCTATTTACGACCCGCTGCCCTCTTGAAGTTGCTGTGGACAGGAGACGGGAGGGGTTATCCATTGTCCTCCAACACCTGCCCCAGCTGGATCCAGGAAGAGCCCAAGCCCGAGAAATCCTCTTCTTGGACTTCAATGAGACCGAAAACAATGACTGTTTTAAATACTTCACATTCCTGCTGTGACATATGTTGGTGCGTGAACATGGAACATCTGAATTAAAAGAGGAGACGAAAACCTTCTTCGTCAGAGCGTGCTAAGACACTGTAAGAGGTTACAGGTTGACGCATGTCTCTCCTCAATTGAGTCCAAATTGAATTCTGTCTCTGTTTGATTCTTTGCCTTTTGTCTTGTTTAATAGATGTCCTGTGTTTGAACATGACAGTAAGTTGACTTGCAGAACTCACGCTCATCTTAATTTCATCATTACACAAGTCTTTGTGAAACTGCTAAAGAAGCATTCTTTTTATTTCAGCTTTGTTGACGTTTACACTCGTCAGTGTCGGATCGTTGTTGGCAAAATAAACATTGAGTTCATTACCCCGGCCAGATGTCGTCTTAAAAGTCCATTTTTATTTGTCCAATGGGTATCTTCTAGCTGGAATTGTTTTTTACTCTTGGAAATTTGTTCATGTCCTTGATTTTTATGGGACTATATTGCACAAATCTTTTGCACAAAAGGTGTGAAGGCTCTCTTTCAGATTACCTTTAAAACATTTGAGTTTGCATGCGGAATTAGTGCAGTAAGTAGCAGTTATCACAGCATTGTTGAATTCTCATAAAGTACTTTACGCATTTTTCAGTATATTAGGAAACTTATTGTATGCCAGAGGTGTCAAAGTGGTTTTCACTGAGGGCCACATGGCAGCTACGTTTGGCCCTACAGGGCCACATCGAACAATGAATACTATTATTACATTAAAAAAAAACCCTCTAAAGGCCTTAGTGGCCACATACGTGGACAGAACCTTTTAGCTCTTTTTCAAGTTATTACAGTATGTCTCTATATACATTTTATTATATATATATATACACTTTATTTTTTTGATTAATTTTGTCTAAAGTGGGCGCATTTCACATTTTTACACACACTTGTTATTTCATATGTTGACCAGAGGGGGAACACTTTTAAAAGCGACACACAGTCAATGTGAAAAATCCCTCCTTTTTGGGACCACCCTCATTTTGATAGATGTCACCACAAATGAGACATTGTCTATTAGATGCAATGTTATTGATTTATGTCATCACTTGTTCACACCTCCTCATATGGAAGATACTTTTCCTTCTTCATGTCTCAAGACGGCTAGAAATACAAGAACACACACACACACATTCTTGTATTTCTTACCTTCTTGAGACCTGAGAAAAATGCTACCTTTTAGGACCACCCTTATAAAGATTTGTATTTACAACATTAATAATATATACATAATATGTAAATATAAAAAAGGCAAGCTTTTAATTAATTTGTATTTTTTTGTTTGTAATCGGTTTTTAATCGTCATTATTTACTTCAAGTTATTACGGTATGTCTCTATATACATATTTATTACATTTTTTAAAATTAATTTTGGCCAAAGGGGGCCGCATTTCAACTTCTTACACACACTTTTTATTACATATGTTGGCCAGAGGGGGAGCACTTCACATTTTTACACACACTTGTTATTTCATATGTTGACCAGAGGGGGAACACTTTTAAAAGCGACACACAGTCAATGTGAAAAATCCCTCCTTTTTGGGACCACCCTCATTTTGATAGATGTCACCACAAATGAGACATTGTCTATTAGATGCAATGTTATTGATTTATGTCATCACTTGTTCACACCTCCTCATATGGAAGATGAGGAGGAAAACACAAAAGCAAAGACTAACTATAATTAATATATGCTATAAAATGTATAAACAAAAAAACGCTCCAACAGGAGGAAGAAACAACAGCTATGAAAAATTATTTCCAAAATTGTGTACACTACTGAATTGGGGTCTTATGGCCGCTTATGTGGACACTTATACTGCCATCTGGTGGTGTCAGAAGAGTATAACATACAATGGAATTTGGAAAAAAAAAAAAAAGTGCAAAAAATAAGAATTAGCATGTCACTAAACATGAAGTACACGTTTGTGTACTTATGGACTAATCATATCAAAAGATGATTCTTAGTTTGTATTCTAATTAGGGTCCAATAAGCCCAAATAGCAAAGAGAAATAAAAAAAAAAGCATGTAAAAAAACAGCTTGGGCCTTAAGAGGTTAATGCATTTTATTAGTAGATTTTTTAAAAACTAAAATGTAAAAAAAAAAGAATTGCAATAATTTCACCTCAAAATTGAGTTTATATTACTGTAAATGGAAATAAGCAGTACTGCTGTTTTTATGGTAAAAAAATAAATAAAAAAATAGGCAGTTCAGTTGCCAGAATGTTACTGTAAAATTCACTTTAGTTTTTGTTTTTACTGTAAATAAAAAAAAAAACAGTTTTACAGTAACATTTTGGGTGTACCCCGCCTACCGCCCGAATGCAGCTGAGATAGGCTCCAGCACCCCCGCAACCCCGAAAGGGACAAGCGGTAGAAAATGGATGGATGGATGGATTTTGGCACCTGAGCTGCCTTTTTTTAAATTGATTTTATTTTTAGCACAAAGTGTAGATTTTTGGGTGTATTACTGTAAATGCCAAAACAGCACCACAGTTTATTACAGTAAAAAAGTACCGTTTTTTTTTCATTTAGAGACAAATTCCGTAAAAACCACAGTAAATTTCACAATTTTACCATTAAAGCTATTGCTATTATTTAAAAAATGGTTATATATTTATATATTTTTGCATAAATAGACAATATTTAAGTTGACATAATTTGCGATTGCATAAAGTACTTTACAAGGTAATAGAAAATAAGACATGGTGGAGGTTCTTTGGACCACCAAGGATGGACATGGCAGGCTTGACGGATTTGGTTTATTTTTCAATAAACTTATCATTCCGCTTTTCAGCAATCGCCTCTCGTGACGGTCTCGTTCCTCGGGTTGCTTTTCAGCCATCCGCTCTTGTCTCCGTCGCCGTCTCCGTCTCCGTCTCCAACCTCTTCCTTCCCGGCTGATGCCCTTTTATAGAGTGACAGGTGATCAGTCAAACGCGCCCAGGTGGGCCATCTACGCACCCCGCCTCGCTGCAGGTCCGCAGGCCACGCCTCCTCACAGACACTTACTAGCCTGTAACATATAAGTAATACTTAATTATTACTATGTCCCAATTGCTATGTCTCCCGGCTGGCCTGGGAACGCCTCGGGATCTCCCGGGAGGAGCTGGACCAAGTGGCTGGGGAGAGGGAAGTCTGGGCTTCCCTGCTTAGGCTGCTGCCCCCGCGACCCCACCTCGGATAAGCGGAAGAAGATGGATGGATGGATGGATGGATGGATTAACACCCAATTATTGTCAAAAATATGATACAACAATAGTTTTTTGTATAATATTTTGTGCATTTCATTCACTGCAAAATGTTGGGAAAACCTGTGGACACAAACTGTTGCCTTGGACCAGTTTTAGTGTGAAACAAAACAGGAAGTCCAGGAATAATTGGGTTGTTTTGTGTTGCGATTATTATTCAGACTCAACATTTATCCTGAGCGCACATGGCCAACATGTCTGACCAGGTCTTGTCGCCTTTTGGACCACATAATAACATCTTCTTATTTTGTTCTTCCTGTGTGTGTGTGTGTGTGTGTGTGCGCGTGTGTGCGTGTGTGTGTGTGTGTTCTTGTATTTCTAGCCTTCTTGAGACATGAAGAAGGAAAAGTATCTTCCATATGAGGAGGTGTGAACAAGTGATGACATCAATCAATAACATTGCATCTAATAGAGAATGTCTCATTTGTGGTGACATCTATCAAAATGAGGGTGGTCCCAAAAAGGAGGGACTTTTCACATTGACTGTGTGTCGCTTTTAAAAGTGCTCCCCCTCTGGTCAACATATGAAATAACAAGTGTGTGTAAGAAATTGAAATGCACCCTCTTTGGCCAAAATTAATAACAAAACAAAACAAATATTTGTATATAGAGACATGCTGTAATAACTTGAAGTAAATAATGAATATTAAAAACCAATTACAAACAAAAAATACAAATACAAATTAAAAGAAGCAGTCTTTTTCTTACAATGTGTCGACTTTTTTCTTATAAAATTGGGGGAATGTTCTCATATTCTTTCTTTTTCTGTAATATTGCAATATCACCATTTTGCACAAAAATTAATAATTTTACATAAAAAAATATTAATTTTACATACAAAAAATATTAATTATACAAACAATATTACAATATTACAGAAAAATATAGCATTTTTTTTCCCGTATAATTAATATTTTTTTATGTAAAATTAATATTTTTTTAATGTAAAATTATTAATTTTTGTGCAAAATGGTGACATTTGTCATATAAAAGTCTGACTTACCGCAATATTGCCAATTTTTTTTTATTGCTCTTGTAAAATAGTGACATTTTTTGAGTAAAATTAGGACCTCTGTCATAATTTTGCCAAGTAAAATTCCGATTATTATTATTATTATTTTTATTATAATGTTGCCAACATTTGAAAGTTTTCTTACAAAATTGTGACTTTTGTCGAGTAAAATTACGACTCAAATCACTTTTTCCTTTTCTGTAATATTGCAATATTTTTTCGCATAATTAATATTTTTTTTATGTAAAATTAAAAAATTTTGTGCAAAATGGTGACATTTGTCATATAAAAGTCTGACTTACCGCAATATTGCCAATTTTTTTTATTGCTCTTGTAAAATAGTGACATTTTTTGAGTAAAATTAGGACTTCTGTCATAATTTTGCCAAGTAAAATTCCGATTACTATTATAATTATTTTTATTATAATGTTGCCAACATTTGAAAGTTTTCTTACAAAATTGTGATTTTTGCCGAGTAAAATTACGACTCAAATCATAAAATTGCCAACATTTTAAGTTTTTTTGGTAAAATTGAGACTTTTATTGAGTAAAATTCCAACTTTTATCATAATATTGCACAAATGTTCAGTTTGTATTATAAAATCTTGACTTTCGTTGAGTAAAATGACGACTTTTATTATAAGACTGTCAAAATGATAAGCTTTTCTTGTGAAATTCCAACTTATGTTTCACAACAAGCTGTTTTTATATTTGCATAGTATGTATATATTATTAATGTTGTAAATACAGATCTTTATGTATCTAGAAAGGCTGGCCCTAAAGAGGGAGGCATTTTTCTCAGGTCTCAGGAAGGTAAGAAATACAAGAATGTGTGTGTGTGTGTGTGTTCTTGTATTTCTAGCCTTCTTGAGACATGAAGAAGGAAAAGTATCTTCCATATGAGGAGGTGTGAACAAGTGATGACATAAATCAATAACATTGCATCTAATAGACAATGTCTCATTTGCACCCCTGCTGGTGACATCTATCAAAATGAGGGTGGTCCCAAAAAGGAGGGACTTTTCACATTGACTGTGTGTCGCTTTTAAAAGTGCTCCCCCTCTGGTCAACATATGAAATAACAAGTGTGTGTAAGAAATTGAAATGCACCCTCTTTGGCCAAAATTAATAACAAAACAAAACAAATATTTGACATGCTGTAATAACTTGAAGTAAATAATGAATATTAAAAACCAATTACAAACAAAAAATACAAATACAAATTAAAAGAAGCAGTCTTTTTCTTACAATGTGTCGACTTTTTTCTTATAAAATTGGGGAAATGTTCTCATATTCTTTCTTTTTCTGTAATATTGCAATATCACCATTTTGCACAAAAAATTATAATTTTACATAAAAAAATATTAATTTTACATAAAAAAAATATTAATTATACGAAAAATATTACAATATTACAGGAAAAAATTGCAATATTTTTTTCGTATAATTAATATTTTTATGTAAAATTAATATTTTTTTAATGTAAAATTATTAATTTTTGTGCAAAATGGTGACATTTGTCATATAAAATTCTGACTTACCACAATATTGCCAATTTTTTGTATTGCTCTTGTAAAATTGTGACATTTTTTGAGTAAAATTAGGACCTCTGTCAGTAAGTAAGTAAAATTCCGATTAGTATTATTATTATTTTTATTATAATATTGCCAACATTTGAAAGTTTTCTTATAAAATTGGGGAAATGTTCTCATATTCTTTCTTTTTCTGTAATATTGCAATATCACCATTTTGCACAAAAATTAATAATTTTACATAAAAAAATATTAATTTTACATACAAAAAATATTAATTATACGAAAAATATTGCAATATTTTTTTGTAATATTGCAATATTTTTCGTATAATTAATATTTTTTATGTAAAATTAATATATTTTTTTATGTAAAATTATTAATTTTTGTGCAAAATGGTGACATTTGTCATACAAAATTCTGACTTACCACAATATTGCCCATTTTTTGTACTGCTCTTGTAAAATAGTGACATTTTTGAGTGAAATTAGGACTTCTGTCATAATTTTGCCAAGTAAAATTCAGATTATTATTATTATTATTTTTATTATAATATTGCCAACATTTGAAAGTTTTCATACAACATTTTGACTTTTGCCGAGTAAAATTACGACTCAAATCATAAAATTGCCAACATTATAAGTTTTTTTGGTAAAATTGAGACTTTTATTGAGTAAAATTCCAACTTTTATCATAATATTGCACAAATGTTCAGTTTGTATTATAAAATGTTGACTTTCGTTGAGTAAAATGACGACTTTTATTATAAGAGTGTCAAAATTATAAGCTTTTCTTGTGAAATTCCAACTCATGTTTCACAACAAGCTGTTTTTATATTTGCATAGTATGTATATATTATTAATGTTGTAAATACAAATCTTTATGTATCTAGAAAGGCTGGTCCTAAAGAGGGAGGCATTTTTCTCAGGTCTCAAGAAGGTAAGAAATACAAGAATGTGTGTGTGTGTGTGTGTGTGTGTGTGTTCTTGTATTTCTAGCCTTCTTGAGACATGAAGAAGGAAAAGTATCTTCCATATGAGGAGGTGTGAACAAGTGATGACATAAATCAATAACATTGCATCTAATAGACAATGTCTCATTTGTGGTGACATCTATCAAAACGAGGGTGGTCCCAAAATGGAGGGACTTTTCACATTGACTGTGTGTCGCTTTTAAAAGTGCTCCCCCTCTGGCCAACATATGAAATAACAAGTGTGTGTAAGAAATTGAAATGCACCCTCTTTGGCCAAAATTAATAACAAAACAAAACACATATTTGTATATAGAGACATGCTGTAATAACTTGAAGTAAATAATGAATATTAAAAACCAATTACAAACAAAAAATACAAATACAAATTAAAAGAAGCAGTCTTTTTCTTACAATGTGTCGACTTTTTTCTTATAAAATTGGGGGAATGTTCTCATATTCTTTCTTTTTCTGTAATATTGCAATATCACCATTTTGCACAAAAATTTATAATTTTACATAAAAAAATATATTAATTTTACATAAAAAAAATATTAATTATACGAAAAATATTACAATATTACAGGAAAAAATTGCAATAATTTTTTCGTATAATTAATATTTTTTTATGCAAAATTAATATTTGTTTATGTAAAATTAATATATTTTTATGTAAAATTATTAATTTTACATAAAAAATATTAATTTTACATACAAAAAATATTAATTATACGAAAAATATTACAATATTGCAGAAAAATATTGCAATATTTTTTTCGTATAATTAATATTTTTTTATGTAAAATTAATATTTTTTTAATGTAAAATTATTAATTTTTGTGCAAAATGGTGACATTTGTCATATAAAATTCTGACTTACCGCAATATTGCCAATTTTTTTTTATTGCTCTTGTAAAATAGTGACATTTTTTTTGTAAAATTAGGACCTCTGTCATAATTTTGCCAAGTAAAATTCCGATTATTATTATTATTATTTTTTACTATAATATTGCCAACATTTGAAAGTTTTCTTACAAAATTGTGACTTTTGCCGAGTAAAATTACGACTCAAATCATAAAATTGCCAACATTTTAAGTTTTTTTGGTAAAATTGCGACTTTTATTGAGTAAAATTCCAACATTTATCATAATATTGCACAAATGTTCAGTTTGTATTATAAAATTTTGACTTTCGTTGAGTAAAATGACGACTTTTATTATAAGACTGTCAAAATTATAAGCTTTTCTTGTGAAATTCCAACTCATGTTCCACAACAAGCTGTTTTTATATTTGCATAGTATGTATATATTATTAATGTTGTAAATACAAATCTTTATGTATCTAGAAAGGCTGGTCCTAAAGAGGGAGGCATTTTTCTCAGGTCTCAAGAAGGCAAGAAATACAAGAATGTGTGTGTGTGTGTGTGTTCTTGTATTTCTAGCCTTCTTGAGACATGAAGAAGGAAAAGTATCTTCCATATGAGGAGGTGTGAACAAGTGATGACATAAATCAATAACATTGCATCTAATAGACAATGTCTCATTTGCACCCCTGCTGGTGACATCTATCAAAATGAGGGTGGTCCCAAAAAAGAGGGACTTTTCACATTGACTGTGTGTCGCTTTTAAAAGTGTTCCCCCTCTGGCCAACATATGAAATAACAAGTGTGTGTAAGAAATTGAAATGCACCCTCTTTGGCCAAAATTAATAACAAAACAAAACAAATATTTGTATATAGAGACATGCTGTAATAACTTGAAGTAAATAATGAATATTAAAAACCAATTACAAACAAAAAATACAAATACAAATTAAAAGAAGCAGTCTTTTTCTTATAAAATTGGGGAAATGTTCTCATATTCTTTCTTTTTCTGTAATAATGCAATATCACCATTTTGCACAAAAATTAATAATTTTACATAAAAAAAAAATAATTTTACATACAAAAAATAATTATACGGAAAATATTACAATATTACAGAAAAATATTGTAATATTTTTTTCGTATAATTAATATTTTTTAATGTAAAATTAATATTTTTTTTTAATGTAAAATTATTAATTTTTGTGCAAAATTCGATCCCTCAGGCTGTACTGCATCAACAAGCGACATCAGTGTGTAAAGGATATCACCACATGGGCTCAGGGACACTTCAGAAACCCACTACAGTTTGTCGCTACATCTGTAAGTGCAAGTTAAAACTCTCCTATGCAAGGCGAAAACCGTTTATCAACAACACCCAGAAACGCCGTCGGCTTTGCTGGGCCTGAGCTCATCTAAGATGGACTGATACAAAGTGGAAAAGTGTTCTGTGGTCTGACGAGTCCACATTTCAAATTGTTTTTGGAAAAAAAATATTAATTTTACATACAAAAAATATTAATTATACGAAAAATATTACAATATTACAGAAAAATATTGCAATATTTTTTTCGTATAATTAATATTTGTTTATGTAAAATTAACATTTTTTTAATGTAAAATTATTAATTTTTGTGCAAAATGGTGACATTTGTCATATAAAATTCTGACTTACCGCAATATTGCCAATTTTTTTTTATTGCTCTTGTAAAATAGTGACATTTTTTGAGTAAAATTAGGACTTCTGTCATAATTTTGCCAAGTAAAATTCCGATTATTATTATTATTTGTATTATAATGTTGCCAACATTTGAAAGTTTTCTTATAAAATTGTGACTTTTGTCGAGTAAAATTACGACTCAAATCACTTTTTCCTTTTCTGTAATATTGCAATATTTTTTCGCATAATTAATATTTTTTTTATGTAAAATTATAAATTTTTGTGCAAAATGGTGACATTTGTCATACAAAATTCTGACTTACCACAATATTGCCCATTTTTTGTATTGCTCTTGTAAAATAGTGACATTTTTTGAGTAAAATTAGGACTTCTGTCATAATTTTGCCAAGTAAAATTCCGATTATTATTATAATTATTTTTATTATAATGTTGCCAACATTTGAAAGTTTTCTTACAAAATTGTGACTTTTGTCGAGTAAAATTACGACTCAAATCATAAAATTGCCAACATTTTAAGTTTTTTTGGTAAAATTGCGACTTTTATTGAGTAAAATTCCAACTTTTATCCTAATATTGCACAAATGTTCAGTTTGTATTATAAAATGTTGACTTTCGTTGAGTAAAATGACAACTTTTATTATAAGACTGTCAAAATTATAAGCTTTTCTTGTGAAATTCCAACTCATGTTTCACAACAAGCTGTTTTTATATTTGCATAGTATGTATATATTATTAATGTTGTAAATACACATCTTTATGTATCTAGAAAGGCTGGTCCTAAAGAGGGAGGCATTTTTCTCAGGTCTCAAGAAGGTAAGAAATACAAGAATGTGTGTGTGTGTGTGTTCTTGTATTTCTAGCCTTCTTGAGACATGAAGAAGGAAAAGTATCTTCCATATGAGGTGTGAACAAGTGGTGACATAAATCAATAACATTGCATCTAATAGACAATGTCTCATTTGTGGTGACATCTATCAAAATGAGGGTGGTCCCAAAAATGAGGGACTTTTCACATTGACTGTGTGTCGCTTTTAAAAGTGCTCCCCCTCTGGCCAACATATGAAATAACAAGTGTGTGTAAGAAATTGAAATGCACCCTCTTTGGCCAAAATGAATAACAAAACAAAATAAATATTTGTATATAGAGACATGCTGTAATAACTTGAAGTAAATAATGAATATTAAAAACCAATTACAAACAAAAAATACAAATACAAATTAAAAGAAGCAGTCTTTTTCTTATAAAATTGGGGAAATGTTCTCATATTCTTTCTTTTTCTGTAATATTGCAATATCACCATTTTGCACAAAAATTAATAATTTTACATAAAAAAATTATTAATTTTACATACAACAAAATATTAATTATACGAAAAATATTACAATATTACAGAAAAATATTGCAATATTTTTTTCGTATAATTAATATTTTTTAATGTAAAATTAATATTTTTTTAATGTAAAATTATAAATTTTTGTGCAAAATGGTGACATTTGTCATATAAAAGTCTGACTTACCACAATATTGCCAATTTTTCTTATTGCTCTTGTAAAATAGTGAAATTTTTTGAGTAAAATTAGGACTACTGTCATAATTTTGCCAAGTAAAATTCCGATTATTATTATTATTTTCATTATAATATTGCCAACATTTGAAAGTTTTCTTATAAAATTGTGACTTTTGTCGAGTAAAATTACGACTCAAATCACTTTTTCTTTTTCTGTAATATTGCAATATTTTTTCGTATAATTAATATTTTTTTTATGTAAAATTATTAATTTTTGTGCAAAATGGTGACGTTTGTCATACAAAATTCTGACTTACCACAATATTGCCAATTTTTTGTATTGCTCTTGTAAAATAGTGACATTTTTTGAGTAAAATTAGGACCTCTGTCATAATTTTGCCAAGTAAAATTCCGATTATTATTATTATTATTTTTATTATAATGTTGCCAACATTTGAAAGTTTTCTTATAAAATTGGGGAAATGTTCTCATATTCTTTCTTTTTCTGTAATATTGCAATATCACCATTTTGCACAAAAATGAATAATTTTACATAAAAAAATATTCATTTTACATACAAAAAATATTAATTATACGAAAAATATTGCAATATTACAGAAAAATATTGCAATATTTTTTTCGTATAATTAATATTTTTTTATGTAAAATTATTAATTTTTGTGCAAAATGGTGACATTTGTCATATAAAATTCTGACTTACCGCAATATTGCCAATTTTTTTTTATTGCTCTTGTAAAATAGTGACATTTTTTGAGTAAAATTAGGACCTCTGTCATAATTTTGCCAAGTAAAATTCCGATTATTATTATTATTATTTTTATTATAATATTGCCAACATTTGAAAGTTTTCTTACAAAATTGTGACTTTTGTCGAGTAAAATTACGACTCAAATCACTTTTTCCTTTTCTGTAATATTGCAATATTTTTTCGCATAATTAATATTTTTTTTATGTAAAATTATTAATTTTTGTGCAAAATGGTGACATTTGTCATATAAAAGTCTGACTTACCACAATATTGCCAATTTTTTTTATTGCTCTTGTAAAATAGTGACATTTTTTGAGTAAAATTAGGAATTCTGTCATAATTTTGCCAAGTAAAATTCCGATTATTATTATTATTTTTATTATAATATTGCCAACATTTGAAAGTTTTCTTACAAAATTGTGACTTTTGTCGAGTAAAATTACGACTCAAATCACTTTTTCTTTTTCTGTAATATTGCAATATTTTTTCGCATAATTAATATTTCTTTTATGTAAAATTATTAATTTTTGTGCAAAATGGTGACATTTGTCATATAAAATTCTGACTTACCACAATATTGCCAATTTTTTTTATTGCTCTTGTAAAATAGTGAAATTTTTTGAGTAAAATTAGGACTTCTGTCATAATTTTGCCAAGTAAAATTCCGATTATTATTATTATTATTTTTATTATAATGTTGCCAACATTTGAAAGTTTTCTTACAAAATTGTGACTTTTGCCGAGTAAAATTACGACTCAAATCATAAAATTGCCAACATTTTAAGTTTTTTTTGGTAAAATTGAGACTTTTATTGAGTAAAATTCCAACTTGTATCATAATATTGCACAAATGTTCAGTTTGTATTATAAAATGTTGACTTTCGTTGAGTAAAATGACAACTTTTATTATAAGACTGTCAAAATTATAAGCTTTTCTTGTGAAATTCCAACTCGTGTTTCACAACAAGATGTTTTTATATTTACATAGTATGTATATATTATTAATGTTGTAAATACACTTCTTTATATATCTAGAAAGGCTGGTCCTAAAGAGGGAGGTATTTTTCTCAGGTCTCAAGAAGGTAAGAAATACAAGAATGTGTGTGTGTGTGTGTGTGTGTGTGTGTGTGTGTGTGTGTGTGTGTGTTCTTGTATTTCTAGCCTTCTTGAGACATGAAGAAGGAAAAGTATCTTCCATATGAGGAGGTGTGAACAAGTGATGACATAAATCAATAACATTGCATCTAATAGACAATGTCTCATTTGTGGTGACATCTATCAAAACGAGGGTGGTCCCAAAAAAGAGGGACTTTTCACATTGACTGTGTGTCGCTTTTAAAAGTGCTCCCCCTCTGGCCAACATATGAAATAACAAGTGTGTGTAAGAAATTGAAATGCACCCTCTTTGGCCAAAATTAATAACAAAACAAAATAAATATTTGTATATAGAGACATGCTGTAATAACTTGAAGTAAATAATGAATATTAAAAACCAATTACAAACAAAAAATACAAATACAAATTAAAAGAAGCAGTCTTTTTCTTACAATGTGTCGACTTTTTTCTTATAAAATTGGGAAAATGTTCTCATATTCTTTCTTTTTCTGTAATATTGCAATATCACCATTTTGCACAAAAATTAATAATTTTACATACAAAAAATATTAATTATACGAAAAATATTGCAATTTTACAGAAAAATATTGCAATATTTTTTCGTATAATTAATATTTTTTTATGTAAAATTAATATTTTTATGTAAAATTAATATTTTTTTATGTAAAATTATTAATTTTTGTGCAAAAAATTTTGCACAAAAATTATTAATTTTACATAAAAAAATATTAATTTTATATACAAAAAATATTACTTATACGAAAAATATTGCAATATTACAGAAAAATATTGCAATATTTTTTTCGTATAATTAATATTTTTTTATGTAAAATTAATATATTTTTTATGTAAAATTATTAATTTTTGTGCAAAATGGTGACATTTGTCATACAAAATTCTGACTTACCACAATATTGCCAATTTTTTTATTGCTCTTGTAAAATAGTGACATTTTTTGAGTAAAATTAGGACTTCTGTCATAATTTTGCCGAGTAAAATTCCGATTATTATTATAATTATTTTTATTATAATGTTGCCAACATTTGAAAGTTTTCTTATAAAATTGTGACTTTTGCCGAGTAAAATTACGACTCAAATCATAAAATTGCCAACATTTTAAGTTTTTTTTGGTAAAATTGCGACTTTTATTGAGTAAAATTCCAACTTTTATCATAATATTGCACAAACGTTCAGTTTGTATTATAAAATGTTGACTTTCGTTGAGTAAAATGACGACTTTTATTATAAGACTGTCAAAATTATAAGCTTTTCTTGTGAAATTCCAACTCATGTTTCACAACAAGCTGTTTTTATATTTGCATAGTATGTATATATTATTAATGTTGTAAATACACTTCTTTATATATCTAGAAAGGCTGGTCCTAAAGAGGGAGGCATTTTTTCTCAGGTCTCAAGAAGGTAAGAAATACAAGAATGTGTGTGTGTGTGTGTGTGTGTGTGTGTGTGTGTGTGTGTGTGTGTGTGTGTGTGTGTGTGTGTGTGTGTGTGTGTGCAAAAAAAAAAAAAGGGGCCATTTTTGTTATTGTCTGCTGCCATTAGTGGCTTCCTTCTTGTCTCCTCTCAGTCATTATTATTCCAGGCTGCAGCAAAATGTCAGACTCTTGCGTCTCTCTCTGGCTATTTGGACCGTTAAGTCTCGTCTCCACGTCTCCACGCTCGGGCGAGCTCCGGCTAAACAGTTCTCAAAGTCAAAGCACACGGCGTCTTTCAGCGGGTGGGAGGCGGGCTGGAGTCTATCCCAGCTGCACTGGGGCGGGTGGCGGGGTGCACCCTGGTCTGGTCGCCACCTCATCGCAGGGCCAACACAGACAGGACGACTTTCACATTCAGACGGTGTTGGTGTTAACGATCAACCTCCAGGATGTCTCTGTGCATTGCCGGATTCATCTTTCCCTCTACCAGTTCCATCCATCCATCCATCTTCTCCCGCTTATCCGAGGTCAGGTCGCCCGGGGGACCCTGCGGCGTTCCCAGGCCAGCCGGGAGACATAGTCTTCCCAACATGTCCTGGGTCTTCCCCGTGGCCTCCTACCGGTCGAACGTGACCTAAACACCTCCCTAGGGAGGCGTTCGGGTGGCATCCTGACCAGATGCCCGAACTACCTCATCTGGCTCCTCTCAATGTGGAGGAGCAGCGGTTTTACTTTGAGCTCCCCCCGGATGGCAGAGCTTCTCACCCTATCTCTAAGGGAGAGCCCCGCCACCCGGCGGAGGAAACTCATTTCATTGTACCTTTCAGTCATAACCCAAAGCTCATGACCATAGGTGAGGATGGGAACGTAGATGGACCGGTAAATTGAGAGCTTTGCCTTCCGGCTCAGCTCCTTCTTCACCACAACGGATCGATACAGCGTCCGCATTACTGAAGACGCCGCACCGATCCGCCTGTCGATCTCACCATCCACATAGTCTTCCCAACGTGTCCTGGGTCTTCCCCGTGGCCTCCTACCGGTTGGACGTGCCCTAAACACCTCCCTAGGGAGGCGTTCGGGTGGCATCCTGACCAGATGCCCGAACCACCTCATCTGGCTCCTCTCCATGTGGAGGAGCAGCGGCTTTACTTTGAGCTCCTCCCGGATGACAGAGCTTCTCACCCTATCTCTAAGGTAGAGACCCGCCACCCGGCGGAGGAAACTCATTTCGGCCGCTTGTACCCGTGATCTTGTCCTTTCGGTCATAACCCAAAGTTCATGACCATAGGTGAGGATGGGAACGTAGATCGACCGGTAAATTGAGAGCTTTGCCTTCCGGCTCAGCTCCTTCTTCACCACAACGGATCGATACAGCGTCCGCATTACTGAAGACGCCGCACCGATCCGCCTGTCGATCTCACCATCCACATAGTCTTCCCAACGTGTCCTGGGTCTTCCCCGTGGCCTCCTACCTGTTGGACGTGCCCTAAACACCTCCCTAGGGAGGCGTTCGGATGGCATCCTGACCAGATGCCCGAACCACCTCATCTGGCTCCTCTCCATGTGGAGGAGCTGCGGCTTTACTTTGAGCTCCTCCCGGATGACAGAGCTTCTCACCCAATCTCTAAGGGAGAGCCCCGCCACCCGGCGGAGGAAACTCATTTCGGCCGCTTGTACCCGTGATCTTGTCCTTTCGGTCATAACCCAAAGCTCATGACCATAGGTGAGGATGGGAACGTAGATCGACCGGTAAATTGAGAGCTTTGCCTTCCGGCTCAGCTCCTTCTTCACCACAACGGATCGATACAGCGTCCGCATTACTGAAGACGCCGCACCGATCCGCCTGTCGATCTCACCATCCACATAGTCTTCCCAACGTGTCCTGGGTCTTCCCCGTGGCCTCCTACCGGTCGGACGTGCCCTAAACACCTCCCTAGGGAGGCGTTCGGGTGGCATCCTGACCAGATGCCCGAACCACCTCATCTGGCTCCTCTCCATGTGGAGGAGCAGCGGCTTTACTTTGAGCTCCTCCCGGATGGCAAAGCTTCTCACCCTATCTCTAAGGGAGAGCCCCGCCACCCGGCGGAGGAAACTCATTTCATTGTACCTTTCAGTCATAACCCAAAGCTCATGACCATAGGTGAGGATGGGAACGTAGATCGACCGGTAAATTGAGAGCTTTGCCTTCCGGCTCAGCTCCTTCTTCACCACAACGGATCGATACAGCGTCCGCATTACTGAAGACGCCGCACCGATCCGCCTGTCGATCTCACCATCCACATAGTCTTCCCAACGTGTCCTGGGTCTTCCCCGTGGCCTCCTACCGGTTGGACGTGCCCTAAACGCCTCCCTAGGGAGGCGTTCGGATGGCATCCTGACCAGATGCCAGAAACCACCTCATCTGGCTCCTCTCCATGTGGAGGAACAGCGGCTTTACTTTGAGCTCCTCCCGGATGACAGAGCTTCTCACCCTATCTCTAAGGGAGAGACCCGCCACCCGGCGGAGGAAACTCATTTCATTGTACCTTTCAGTCATAACCCAAAGCTCATGACCATAGGTGAGGATGGGAACGTAGATGGACCGGTAAATTGAGAGCTTTGCCTTCCGGCTCAGCTCCTTCTTCACCACAACGGATCGATACAGTGTCCGCATTACTGAAGACGCCGCACCCATCCGCCTGTCGATCTCACCATCCACATAGTCTTCCCAACGTGTCCTGGGTCTTCCCCGTGGCCTCCTACCGGTCGGACGTGCCCTAAACACCTCCCTAGGGAGGCGTTCGGGTGGCATCCTGACCAGATGCCCGAACCACCTCATCTGGCTCCTCTCCATGTGGAGGAGCAGCGGCTTTACTTTGAGCTCCTCCCGGATGGCAGAGCTTCTCACCCTATCTCTAAGGGAGAGACCCGCCACCCGGCGGAGGAAACTCATTTCGGCCGCTTGTACCCGTGATCTTGTCCTTTCGGTCATAACCCAAAGATCATGACCATAGGTGAGGATGGGAACGTAGATCGACCGGTAAATTGAGAGCTTTGCCTTCCGGCTCAGCTCCTTCTTCACCACAACGGATCGATACAGCGTCCGCATTACTGAAGACGCCGCACCGATCCGCCTGTCGATCTCACCATCCACATAGTCTTCCCA
Source organism: Nerophis lumbriciformis (assembly GCF_033978685.3). Lineage (NCBI taxonomy): Eukaryota > Metazoa > Chordata > Actinopteri > Syngnathiformes > Syngnathidae > Nerophis > Nerophis lumbriciformis. The sequence continues at coordinate 4,292,839 of NC_084561.2, forward strand.
ACGTGTCCTGGGTCTTCCCCGTGGCCTCCTACCGGTTGGACGTGCCCTAAACACTTCCCTAGGGAGGCGTTCGGGTGGCATCCTGACCAGATGCCCGAACCACCTCATCTGGCTCCTCTCCATGTGGAGGAGCAGCGGCTTTACTTTGAGCTCCTCCCGGATGGCAGAGCTTCTCACCCTATCTCTAAGGGAGAGACCCGCCACCCGGCGGAGGAAACTCATTTCGGCCGCTTGTACCCGTGATCTTGTCCTTTCGGTCATAACCCAAAGATCATGACCATAGGTGAGGAAGGGAACGTAGATCGACCGGTAAATTGAGAGCTTTGCCTTCCGGCTCAGCTCCTTCTTCACCACAACGGATCGATACAGCGTCCGCATTACTGAAGACGCCGCACCGATCTCACCATCCACATAGTCTTCCCAACGTGTCCTGGGTCTTCCCCGTGGCCTCCTACCGGTCGGACGTGACCTAAACACCTCCCTAGGGAGGCGTTCGGGTGGCATCCTGACCAGATGCCAGAAACCACCTCATCTGGCTCCTCTCCATGTGGAGGAGTAGCGGCTTTTCTTTGAGTTCCTCCCGGATGACAGAGCTTCTCACCCTATCTCTAAGGGAGAGACCCGCCACCCGGCGGAGGAAACTCATTTCATTGTACCTTTCAGTCATAACCCAAAGCTCATGACCATAGGTGAGGATGGGAACGTAGATGGACCGGTAAATTGAGAGCTTTGCCTTCCGGCTCAGCTCCTTCTTCACCACAACGGATCGATACAGCGTCCGCATTACTGAAGACGCCGCACCGATCCGCCTGTCGATCTCACCATCCACATAGTCTTCCCAACGTGTCCTGGGTCTTCCCCGTGGCCTCCTACCGGTCGGACGTGACCTAAACACCTCCCTAGGGAGGCGTTCGGGTGGCATCCTGACCAGATGCCAGAAACCACCTCATCTGGCTCCTCTCCATGTGGAGGAGTAGCGGCTTTTCTTTGAGTTCCTCCCGGATGACAGAGCTTCTCACCCTATCTCTAAGGGAGAGACCCGCCACCCGGCGGAGGAAACTCATTTCATTGTACCTTTCAGTCATAACCCAAAGCTCATGACCATAGGTGAGGATGGGAACGTAGATCGACCGCTAGATTGAGAGCTTTGCCTTCCGGCTCAGCTCCTTCTTCACCACAACGGATCGATACAGCGTCCGCATTACTGAAGACGCCGCACCGATCCGCCTGTCGATCTCACCATCCACATAGTCTTCCCAACGTGTCCTGGGTCTTCCCCGTGGCCTCCTACCGGTCGGACGTGACCTAAACACCTCCCTAGGGAGGCGTTCGGGTGGCATCCTGACCAGATGCCAGAAACCACCTCATCTGGCTCCTCTCCATGTGGAGGAGTAGCGGCTTTTCTTTGAGTTCCTCCCGGATGACAGAGCTTCTCACCCTATCTCTAAGGGAGAGACCCGCCACCCGGCGGAGGAAACTCATTTCATTGTACCTTTCAGTCATAACCCAAAGCTCATGACCATAGGTGAGGATGGGAACGTAGATCGACCGGTAAATTGAGAGCTTTGCCTTCCGGCTCAGCTCCTTCTTCACCACAACGGATCGATACAGCGTCCGCATTACTGAAGACGCCGCACCGATCCGCCTGTCGATCTCACCATCCACATAGTCTTCCCAACGTGTCCTGGGTCTTCCCCGTGGCCTCCTACCGGTCGGACGTGCCCTAAACACCTCCCTAGGGAGGCGTTCGGGTGGCATCCTGACCAGATGCCCGAACCACCTCATCTGGCTCCTCTCGATGTGGAGGAGCAGCGGCTTTACTTTGAGCTCCCCCCGGATGGCAGAGCTTCTCACCCTATCTCTAAGGGAGAGACCCACTACCCGGCGGAGGAAACTCATTTCATTGTACCTTTCGGTCATAACCCAAAGCTCATGACCATAGGTGAGGATGGGAACGTAGATCGACCGGTAAATTGAGAGCTTTGCCTTCCGGCTCAGCTCCTTCTTCACCACAACGGATCGATACAGCGTCCGCATTACTGAAGACGCCGCACCGATCCGCCTGTCGATCTCACGATCCACTCTTCCCTCACTCGTGAACAAGACTCCGAGGTACTTGAACTCCTCCACATGGGGCAGGGTCTCCTCCCCAACCCGGAGATGGCACTCCACCCTTTCCCGGGCGAGAACCATGGACTCGGACTTGGAGGTGCTGGTTCTCATCCCAGTCTCTTCACACTCGGCTGCGAACCGATCCAGTGAGAGCTGAAGATCTACCAGTTCCAGCCGCTGAAAAATATCCCCACAGATATTAGCTCATTTGGAATTGGATACCTGCAACATGTTTCAAAAAAGTGGCAAAAAAGAGTGATAAAGTTGAGGAATGCTCATCAAAGACTTATTTGGAACATCCCACAGGTGAACAGGCTAATTGGGAACAGGTGGGTGCCATGATTGGGTATAAAAGCAGCTTCCATGAAATGCTCAGTCATTCACAAACAGGGATGGGGCGAGGGTCACCACTTTGTCAACAAATGCCTGAGCAAATTGTTGAACAGTTTAAGAAAAACATTTCTCAACCAGCTATTGCAAGGAATTTAGGGATTTCACCATCCACGCTCCGTAATATCATCAAAGGGTTCAGAGAATCTGGAGAAATCACTGCACGTAAGCAGCTAAGCCCGTGACTTTCCATCCCTCAGGCTGTACTGCATCAACAAGCGACATCAGTGTGTAAAGGATATCACCACATGGGCTCAGGGACACTTCAGAAACCCACTGTCAGTAACTACAGTTGGTCGCTACAGCTGTAAGTACAAGTTAAAACTCTCCTATGCAAGGCGAAAACCGTTTATCAACAACACCCAGAAACGCCGTCGGCTCCGCTGGGCCTGAGCTCATCTAAGATGGACTGATACAAAGTGTGAAAGTGTTCTATCTACACTTCTCTTAAAATGTAATAATCACTTATTCTTCTCTTGTTTGATACTTTACATTAGTTTCGGATGATACCACAAATGTAGGTATCTATCCGATATCAAGTAGGTACAGGATCATACATTAGTCATATTTAAAGTCTCAATTATAAAAAATATCAATGTAATCATTGTAGTACCAACCAGATACAGTCTTGTACTTGGTATCATTACAGTGGATGTCAGGTGTAGATCCACCCATGGCATTTGTTTACAATGAGGAGCGCTAGCTTTTGCTAGCCGTGACGGCGATGAGCTACTGTATCCTCCTACGGTGTGTAGTGAAGTATTTTTAGCTATTCCTTGTCCTTGTAAGAAACTTACTTAATTTGTCGCCATGAAGCTGAGGATTAGTGATTTAGAAGTAGCTAAAACACTGCGGACGGACGTTAGCCGCTAGCTAGCTAGACATTTTTTTTAAAGCTCCTCTTGTAGAGCAGCGTTTTAGTCTTATAGCGTCTCCTTTATCTTCAGTTTTTAAGCCGAAATGCATCTGCAAGTGCGAGTTAAAACTCTACTACGCAAAGCGAAAGCCATTTATCAACAACACCCAGAAACATTTTTTTAAATTTTATTTTTATTTTTTTTATTTTTTTGGGCCCGAACTCATCTAAGATGCTTTTGTACATGTGATTTTTTTTTACTTTTTTTTTTATTTTAAATACATTTAAAATACATTAAAAACAGAAAAGACTTTTCAGATTGTCCTTATGGGGTATTGTGTGTAGACAAAAATTCAATATCGGAATAAGGCTGATATCAAAAAGTGGAGAAAGTGAAGACTTTCTGGATGAACCCTAAGTATAACAACATGAATGTAGCAACACTTCTTTTGCAATCGAATGTTTCATCCCATAACTTCTCCTATTCTTCTTTCGGCATCGCTTGTTGACGCTGATCCTGGATGTTGATGATCTTGCGTAATCCCAGCCTTATGAAAGAATCACATTCTTTAAACTTTTTTTTAAAAACGCCTTGTAAGCAAAACGCATCGCTACGTTATGCTCAGTATATTTAGCCCACCCCTCACGGCTGAGGAGTTCACCTTAGTCGCATCACTTTGGTGTTGGTGGTGGATTATCGCAAATATTCAAGATCAAATTTGAATAATTGGATATTCTTCCTCCAAGGGAATCTAAGTTACTGGTCAATCCCAAGTTCTTCCGATGACATATATGCTGAGTAAGAAGGACCATCAAGACAGAATTGCAATATTTTCAAGTTTTACTAAAGCTTTAGGAGTTCAACTTAACCAATACATTCATATCATATCGTTACGTCTCGTCTCGACTACTGTAACATATTATTTTCGGGTCTCCCTATGTCTAGCATTAAAAGACTACAATTGATACAAAATGCGGCTGCTAGACTTTTGACAAGAACAAGAAAGTTTGATCATATTACGCCTATGCTGGCTCACCTGCACTGGCTTCCTGTGCACTTAAGATGTGACTTTAAGGTTTTACTACTTACGTATAAAATACTACACGGTCTAGCTCCGTCCTATCTTGTCGATTGCATTGTACCATATGTACCGGCAAGAAATTTGCGTTCAAAGAACTCCGGCTTATTAGTGATTCCCAGAGCCCAAAAAAAGTCTGCGGGCTATAGAGCGTTTTCTATTGGGGCTCCAGTACTATGGAATGCCCTCCCGGTAACAATTAGAGATGCTACCTCAGTAGAAGCATTTAAGTCCCATCTTAAAACTCATTTGTATACTCTAGCCTTTAAATAGCCCCCCTGTTAGACCAGTTGATCTGCCGTTTCTTTTCTTTTCTCCTCTGCTCCCCTATTCCTTGTGGAGGGGGTGGGGCACAGGTCCGGTGGCCATGGATGAAATGCTGGCTGTCCAGAGTCGGGACCCGGGGTGGACCGCTCGCCTGTGCATCGGCTGGGAACATCTCTGCGCTGCTGACCCGTCTCCGCTCGGGATGGTGTCCTGCTGGCCCCACTATGGACTGGACTCTTACTATTATGTTGGATCCACTATGGACTGGACTCTCACAGTATTATGTCAGACCCACCGACATCCATTGCTTTCGGTCTCCCCTAGAGGGGGGGAGGGTTACCCACATATGCGGTCCTCTCCAAGGTTTCTCATAGTCATTCACATCGACGTCCCACTGGGGTGAGTTTTTCCTTGCCCTTATGTGGGCTTTGTACCGAAGATGTCGTTGTGGCTTGTGCAGCCCTTTGAGACACTTGTGATTTAGGGCTATATAAATAAACATTGATTGATTGATTGATTGATATCGGCTACTCTAGTTGATCTGACACTCAAACGGAAGAGCCAACTTCTTGCACATGATGAAAGCCCCCACCTGTCCGGAGAGGAACACGGCCTCATTGTTCTACTACAGATAAGACAAAAGGGAGTATTCCATCTCCTACAGTGCAAGCCTTCAAGGTAACACACATACTTTACTTGCGGACATAAGATAAAAAATAGAAAGAGTACAAATGGAAAAACACTAGCTGTTTTAAACATGACTACGAGTACAGAAAGAACTTCTTGGAATAATTGTTTGTAAGTTATCACAAAAGAAACGTTGTATTATGAATGCTGTCTTTCGAGGCCTAACAAGAGGAAGAAGGCTCGTAAAACTCCACTGTGATTTCAACACGGACAGATGGCAGGATCTGCTCAACTTCCAGAGGAACTCTCTTTGAAGTGTTAAACGAACTCTCTCTGAAGTATTTCACAAACTCTCTTCCAACTATTTGGTAACCGAGGTCAACGCTATTTACGACCCGCTGCCCTCTTGAAGTTGCTGTGGTCAGGAGACGGGAGGGGTTATCCATTGTCCTCCAACACCTGCCCCAGCTGGATCCAGGAAGAGCCCAAGCCCGAGAAATCCTCTTCTTGGTCTTCAAAGCGACCGAAAACAATGACTGTTTTACATACTTCCCATTCCTGCTGTGACATGTGTTGGTGCGTGAGCATTGAATATTGTAATAAATGAGGAGACGAAAACCTTCTTCGTCAGAGCGTGGTGCAGGACTGTACAGAGAGTGCAGTGGCCATGTCTCTCCTCAATATTGAGTCCAAATTGAATTCTGTCTTTGTTTGATTCCTTGCCTTTTGTCTTGTTTAATAGATGTCCTCAGTGTTTGAACGTGACATCTTATTGGTCCTTCGAGCCGGATTCCAACACGTCTGACGATTCCAGCAAGAATGAGTGAAACCAGAAAGACCATGGCATCCAAATCCTGATTGAGGAACTGCTTTTTCTTCATTTCGGGCTGGAATTGGAAAGACTGACGGAAAATCCGAGGACAAGAGGAAGATTGCTCGTGAAACGCCACTGTGATTTCAACACGGACAGATGGCAGGATCTGCTCAACTTCCAGAGGAACTCTCTTTGAAGTGTTAAACGAACTCTCTCTGAAGTATTTCACAAACTCTCTTCCAACTATTTGGTAACTGAGGTCAACGCTATTTACGACCCGCTGCCCTCTTGAAGTTGCCTTGGTCAGGAGACGGGAGGGGTTATCCATTGTCCTCCAACACCTGCCCCAGCTGGATCCAGGAAGAGCCCAACCCCGAGAAATCCTCTTCTTGGTCTTCAAAGCGACCGAAAACAATGACTGTTTTACATACTTCCCATTCCTGCTGTGACATGTGTTGGTGCGTAAACATTGAACATCTGAATAAATGAGGAGACGAAAACCTTCTTCGTCAGAGCGTGGTGCAGGACTGTACAGAGAGTGCAGTGGCCATGTCTCTCCTCAATATTGAGTCCAAATTGAATTCTGTCTCTGTTTGATTCCTTGCCTTTTGTCTTGTTTAATAGATGTCCTCAGTGTTTGAACGTGACAGAACTCTTAAACATTCTTCACAATATCGAGACTGATTTGGTGGATTTTAAAGATTCCTTCTTTATAAGTGTCAACCTGTTGGAAGGTTGCTATGACATTTGAAATGGATATTTGGCGGATAGATTTTGCAATGAATTGTATTATACTGTATTTTCTACATCACAGGTGTCAAACTCAAGGCCCAGGGCCCAAATCTGGCCCGCAACATTATTTTGATGTGCCTTGAAATAATGTGCGGTTATAAAATGCTTCATCTTTTCTTACTAAATATATTTGTTCTTTCCCTTTTGACCTGGAAAAAAAATCATGTACTGCATGCAGTGGCATATCTTTTCAAATTCAATATTATCAAAACATTATATTACGTAATGCATTCCAAAAAATTTTTTTTTGTCAAAATAAAGATAAATACTCAAATTATCAATCAAATTGTAGACTGTAAAATTGACAGTAGATTTTACGGTTAAATTCCACCGACTGAGTTATTACCGTAAAATCAAATTGGGTACTGTTTTTTTTTTGCCGTATTCAGTAACACACTAAAACATTAAGAAATAAACAAAACAAAAAAAACCATTAAAACAACAAGATTTTACTATTAAAAAAAAACGAAAAAACTGGCAACTCTGAATTTTACCGCCAAAACAGTGGTATTGTTTTATATGCTATAAAAATAAGCCACTGTAAAATTCTGGTGACTGAGCTGGCAGTTTTTAAAGTTAAATTCAAATATATTTTTTGCAGCTTATGTAAAAAAATATATTGTTAATGTATTATATATATATATGTATATATATATATATATATATATATATATATATATATATATATATATATATATATATATATATATATATATATATATATATATATTGTTGCGTTTTGGACCAGGTTTTCCTCCCAGGGAATTCAAGTCTCAATTCGCTCCCAAGTTCTTTCCGACACTTAAAGCTGAGTTGAAAAAACCACCAGAGACAGAATAGGTATTTTGTTGTATATATTCTCAAAGCTTTGACAACATATAAATATGATTGAGACCAGTCTAACCCTAGAACCTTCTATCGCGCACACCCAATTTGGTCTGTCTTCCCAACGCCAAAAACCTCTCTTTCCTTCCCCCTCACTAGCCATAACAAAAGCACAATGTCTCCCTAGCCATAATACATTCCAACGAACTCAAGGTTATCACACATAGTATGCTTGCTGACAGAGCATCAAGAGAATAAATGGAGAAAGACGAGCTGTTTTCAAATATGACTAATAAATGAAAGAAGTACAACTTAAATTCGGATATATGTAAATATCTGCCTCCGACAATTTATATATATATATATATATATATATATATATATATATATATATATATATATATATATATATATATATATATATATATAAAAAAAAAACAATTACAAACAAAAAATACAAATACAAATGAAAAGAAGCAGTTTTTTTCTTACAATGTGTCGACTTTTTTCTTATAAAATTGGGAAAATGTTCTCATAGTCTTTCTTTTTCTGTAATATTGCAATATCACCATTTTGCACAAAAATTAATAATTTTACATAAAAAAATATTAATTTTACATAAAAAAACATAAATTTTACATAAAAAACATTAATTATACGAAAAAATATTGCAATATTACAGAAAAATATTGCAATATTTTTTTCGTATAATTAATTTTTTTTTATGTAAAATTAATATTTTTTTATGTAAAATTATAAATTTTTGTGCAAAATGGTGACATTTGTCATATAAAAGTCTGACTTACCACAATATTGCCAATTTTTTTTATTGCTCTTGTAAAATAGTGACATTTTTTGAGTAAAATTAGGACCTCTGTCATAATTTTGCCAAGTAAAATTCCGATTATTATTATTATTATTATTATTATAATATTGCCAACATTTGAAAGTTTTCTTACAAAATTGTGACTTTTGCCGAGTAAAATTACGACTCAAATCATAAAATTGCCAACATTTTAAGTTTTTTTGGTAAAATTGCCACTTTTATTGAGTAAAATTCCAACTTTTATCATAATATTGCACAAATGTTCAGTTTGTATTATAAAATGTTGACTTTCGTTGAGTAAAATGACGACTTTTATTATAAGACTGTCAAAATTATAAGCTTTTCCAACTCATGTTTCACAACAAGCTGTTCTTATATTTGCATTGTTATATATATATATATATATATATATATATATATATATATATATATATATATATATATATATATATATATATATATATATATATATATATATATATATATATATATATATATTAAAAACCAATTACAAACAAAAAATACAAATACAAATTAAAAGAAGCAGTTTTTTTCTTACAATGTGTCGACTTTTTTCTTATAAAATTGGGAAAATGTTCTCATAGTCTTTCTTTTTCTGTAATATTGCAATATCACCATTTTGCACAAAAATTAATAATTTTACATAAAAAAATATTAATTTTACATAAAAAAACATTAATTATACGAAAAAATATTGCAATATTACAGAAAAATATTGCAATATTTTTTTCGTATAATTAATTTTTTTTAAATGTAAAATTAATATTTTTTTATGTAAAATTATTAATTTTTGTGCAAAATGGTGACATTTGTCATATAAAAGTCTGACTTACCACAATATTGCCAATTTTTTTTATTGCTCTTGTAAAATAGTGACATTTTTTGAGTAAAATTAGGAACTCTGTCATAATTTTGCCAAGTAAAATTCCGATTATTATTATTATTATTATTATTATAATATTGCCAACATTTGAAAGTTTTCTTACAAAATTGTGACTTTTGCCGAGTAAAATTACGACTCAAATCATAAAATTGCCAACATTTTAAGTTTTTTGGGTAAAATTGCCACTTTTATTGAGTAAAATTCCAACTTTTATCATAATATTGCACAAATGTTCAGTTTGTATTATAAAATGTTGACTTTCGTTGAGTAAAATGACGACTTTTATTATAAGACTGTCAAAATTATAAGCTTTTCCAACTCATGTTTCACAACAAGCTGTTCTTATATTTGCATTGTTATATATATATATATATATATATATATATATATATATATATATATATATATATATATATATATATATATATATATATATATTAAAAACCAATTACAAACAAAAAATACAAATACAAATTAAAAGAAGCAGTTTTTTTCTTACAATGTGTCGACTTTTTTCTTATAAAATTGGGAAAATGTTCTCATAGTCTTTCTTTTTCTGTAATATTGCAATATCACCATTTTGCACAAAAATTAATAATTTTACATAAAAAAATATTAATTTTACATAAAAAAATGTTAATTTTACATAAAAAAACATTAATTATACGAAAAAATATTGCAATATTACAGAAAAATATTGCAATATTTTTTTCGTAAAATTAATTTTTTTTATGTAAAATTAATATTTTTTTTATGTAAAATTATTAATTTTTGTGCAAAATGGTGACATTTGTCATATAAAAGTCTGACTTACCACAATATTGCCAATTTTTTTTATTGCTCTTGTAAAATAGTGACATTTTTTGAGTAAAATTAGGACCTCTGTCATAATTTTGCCAAGTAAAATTCCGATTATTATTATCATTATTATTATAATATTGCCAACATTTGAAAGTTTTCTTACAAAATTGTGACTTTTGCCGAGTAAAATTACGACTCAAATCATAAAATTGCCGACATTTTAAGTTTTTTTAGTAAAATTGCCACTTTTGCTGAGTAAAATTCCAACTTTTATCATAATATTGCACAAATGTTCAGTTTGTATTATAAAATGTTGACTTTCGTTGAGTAAAATGACGACTTTTATTATACGACTGTCAAAATTATAAGCTTTTCCAACTCATGTTTCACAACAAGCTGTTCTTATATTTGCATTGTTATATATATACATATATATATATATATATATTAAAAACCAATTACAAACAAAAAATAAAATTAAAAGAAGCCGTTTTTTTCTTACAATGTGTCGACTTTTTTCTTATAAAATTGGGAAAATGTTCTCATAGTCTTTCTTTTTCTGTAATATTGCAATATCACCATTTTGCACAAAAATTAATAATTTTACATTGCAATATTACAGAAAAATATTGCAATATTTTTTTCGTAAAATTAATTTTTTTTATGTAAAATTAATATTTTTTTTATGTAAAATTATTAATTTTTGTGCAAAATGGTGACATTTGTCATATAAAAGTCTGACTTACCACAATATTGCCAATTTTTTTTATTGCTCTTGTAAAATAGTGACATTTTTTGAGTAAAATTAGGACCTCTGTCATAATTTTGCCAAGTAAAATTCCGATTATTATTATCATTATTATTATAATATTGCCAACATTTGAACGTTTTCTTACAAAATTGTGACTTTTGCCGAGTAAAATTACGACTCAAATCATAAAATTGCCAACATTTTAAGTTTTTTTGGTAAAATTGCCACTTTTATTGAGTAAAATTCCAACTTTTATCATAATATTGCACAAATGTTCAGTTTGTATTATAAAATGTTGACTTTCGTTGAGTAAAATGACGACTTTTATTATAAGACTGTCAAAATTATAAGCTTTTCCAACTCATGTTTCACAACAAGCTGTTCTTATATTTGCATTGTTATATATATATATATATATATATATATATATATATATGTATATATATGTATATATATATATATATATATATATATTAAAAACCAATTACAAACAAAAAATACAAATACAAATTAAAAGAAGCAGTTTTTTTCTTACAATGTGTCGACTTTTTTCTTATAAAATTGGGAAAATGTTCTCATAGTCTTTCTTTTTCTGTAATATATGTATATATGTATATATATATATATATATATATATATATATATATATATATATATATATATATATATATATATATACATGTATATTCATATATTACTCATTGTTAAAAGTGGCCCTCTGAGGGCAACCATAACTGATGTGGCCCTCAATGAAAACCAGTTTGACACCCCTTTTGTGTATTATATGATGAAGCATATTTTAACATAAACTGTACGCTTCTAGGGATGACCTTTTTGCAGGACGGACTCTTAATATTAACAAAATAATAAGGTAATATAAAATGATGTCAATACACACTGCCTTGACTCACATATGAAGTTGAAGTGCCATCCCATTCCTAACCCATAGGGTTCAATATGACCCTTTGCAGCTATTACAGCTTCAACTCTTCTGGGAAGGCTGTCCACAAGGTTGCAAAGTGTGTTTATAGGAATGTTCCAAAAGCGCATTGGTGAGGTCACACACTGATGTTGGTGGAGAAGGCCTGGCTCTCAGTCTCCATTCTAATTCATCCCAAAGGTGTTCTATCGTGTTCGGGTCAGGACTCTGTGCAGGCCAGTCAAGTTCATCCACACCAGACTCTGTCATTCAAGTCTTTATGGACCTTGCTTTGTGCACTGGTGCACAGTCATGTTGGAAGAGGAAGGGGCCCGCTCCAAAGTGTTCCCACAAGGTTGGGAGCATGGAATTGTCCAACATGTTTTGGTATAGATATTTACATATATCTGAATTTAAGTGTTACTTCTTTTTATTTCATTGTCATATTACAAAACAGCTAGTGTTTTTCTTCCAAATGTGGTCTTTTGGTTGTCTGCAAAACTGTGTGCTTAACCTTGAAGTGAGGAATGTTAGAGAGAGCGATAATAAGCATTTGTTTTGGCTAGAGAGACATGACTGCCAGGGGGGGGGGAGGAAGAGAGACTTGAGAGGGGAGGGGTTTTGGTCGAGGGGGGACAGACCATCTTAGCGGGGCGATCCGAATGTTCTATGCTGTCTCTGTGAATGTATATCTGCAAAGCTTTGCAAATATATTACAAAATACCTATTCTGTCTCTGGTGGTTTTTCAACTCAGCTTTAAGTGTCGTAAAGAGCTTGGGAGCGACTTGTGACTTGAATTCCCTGAGAGGAACAACTGGTCCAAAAACGCAACAGTATCCTGGAGCAATTAAAGTTAATTTCACTGGAACTAAGGGGCCAAGCCCAACTCCTGAAAAACAACCCCACACCATAATTCCTCCTCCACCAAATCTCACACTCAGCAGTGCAGTCCGAAATGCAGCGTTCTCCTGGCAACCTCCAAACCCAGACTGGTCCATCAGATTGCCAGATGGAAAAGTGTGATTCATCGTTCCAGAGAAGGCGTCTCCACTGCTCTAGAGTCCAGTGGAAACGTGCTTTACACCACTGCATCCCATCCATTGGACTTGGTGATGTATGGCTTAGATGCAGCTGCATGGCCATGGAAACCCATTCCATGAAGCTCTCTGCATAAGAAAAACGGAACATTTTTGCAATATTATGATAAAAGTTTGAATTTTACTCAATAACAGTCCAAATTTTACAAGAAACGCTTACAATTTTGGCAATTTTATGAAAAGAGTCGTAATTTTACTCGACAAAAGTCACAATTCTATGAGAACATTTTATAATTTTGGCAATATTATAATAATCATCGGAATTTTACTTGGCAAAATGATGACAAAAGTCATGATTTTACAACATAAAATGTCACTATTTTACAAGAACAACAAAAATATTTGGCAATAATGTGATAAAGGTCAGAATTTTATATGACAAATGTCACCTTTTTGCATTAAAAAGTAATCATTTTACATAAAAAAAGTCATAAATTTAGGAGAAAATATTGCAATATTACAGAAACAAAAAAGAATATGAGAAATTGTTCCCAATTTTATAAGAAAAAAGTTGACATTGTGAGAAAAAGACTGCTTTTAGAGTTATTTTATTTTTGTTTAATGTTTTGTTTGTAATTGGTTTTTAATCTTCATTATTTACTTCAAGTTATTAATTTATATATATATATATTGTTATATGACAAATGTCACCGTTTTGCATTAAAAAGTGATAATTTTACATAAAAAAAGCCATAATTGTATGAGAAAATATTGCAATATTACAAAAACAGAAAGAATATGAGAAATTGTTCCCAATTTTATAAGAAAAAAGTCGGCGCATGAGAAAAATCTACTTTTAGTAATTTTTTTTATGTTTATGTTTTGTTTGTAATTGGTTTTTAATCTTCGTTATTTACTTCAAGTTATTAATTTATATATATATATATTGTTATATGACAAATGTCACCGTTTTGCATTAAAAAGTAATCATTTTACATTAAAAAAAGTCATAATTTTAGGAGAAAATATTGCAATATTACAGAAACAGAAAGAATATGAGAAATTGTTCCCAATTTTATAAGAAAAAAAGTTGACATTGTGAGAAAAAGACTGCTTTTAGTTATTTTATTTTTGTTTAATGTTTTGTTTGTAATTGGTTTTTAATCTTCATTATTTACTTCAAGTTATTAATTTATATATATATATATATTGTTATATGACAAATGTCACCGTTTTGCATTAAAAAGTGATAATTTTACATAAAAAAAGCCATAATTGTATGAGAAAATATTGCAATATTACAAAAACAGAAAGAAAATGAGAAATTGTTCCCAATTTTATAAGAAAAAAGTCGGCGCATGAGAAAAATCTACTTTTAGTATTTTTTTTTATGTTTATGTTTTGTTTGTAATTGGTTTTTAATCTTCGTTATTTACTTCAAGTTATTCATTTATATATATATATATTGTTATATGACAAATGTCACCGTTTTGCATTAAAAAGTAATCATTTTACATTAAAAAAAGTCATAATTTTAGGAGAAAATATTGCAATATTACAGAAACAAAAAAGAATATGAGAAATTGTTCCCAATTTTATAAGAAAAAAAGTTGACATTGTGAGAAAAAGACTGCTTTTAGTTATTTTATTTTTGTTTAATGTTTTGTTTGTAATTGGTTTTTAATCTTCATTATTTACTTCAAGTTATTAATTTATATAAATATATATTGTTATACGACAAATGTCACCGTTTTGCATTAAAAAGTGATAATTTTACATTAAAAAAGCCATAATTGTATGAGAAAATATTGCAATATTACAAAAACAGAAAGAATATGAGAAATTGTTCCCAATTTTATAAGAAAAAAGTCGGCGCATGAGAAAAATCTACTTTTAGTATTTTTTTTTATGTTTATGTTTTGTTTGTAATTGGTTTTTAATCTTCGTTTTTTACTTCAAGTTATTAATTTATATATATATATATATATATTGTTATATGACAAATGTCACCGTTTTGCATTAAAAAGTAATCATTTTACATTAAAAAAAAGTCATAATTTTAGGAGAAAATATTGCAATATTACAGAAACAGAAAGAATATAAGAAATTGTTCCCAATTTTATAAGAAAAAAGTCGACACGTGAGAAAAATCTACTTTTAGTATTTTTTTTTTTATGTTTATGTTTTGTTTGTAATTGGTTTTTAATCTTCGTTATTTACTTCAAGTTATTACATCCATCCATTTTCTACCGCTTGTCACTTTTTCAGGGTCACGCTGGAGCCTATCTAGGCGCCTCACCTGCCATCATGGAAAGAAAAAAAATGTAAAAAGAAAACATTTTTATTAAATTGTTATATGTATCCAGTGATTATACTATAATGTTATTTTCCATTTAACTTCACCAGTTTTATATTATTTTTATTTAAAATCGCTGAATTTTCACATTTCCCGTTCAAATACTGAGAAGAGACGGTGAGGCACGTCACTCAGTTGTGCCTCACCATGGATTGCGGACTGCACCCCCGCCGTAGAATGCACCCCCTGACGGGAGTGTTATATCAACTAAAGCCCACACTTAAACTTTCCACGTGCAAGATTGAATCTATTTAAAAAAAGCTATTTCATAAGAAGCCAAAAAGTGCAAAAACAATAATGTTCGTGTTGGAGGAGTTGTGAATGACTGCAGGGCCACAACATTAGGTACACCTGCAGACTGCAGGTGTAGCTAATTCACAACTCCTCCAACACGAACATTATTGTTTTTGCACTTTTTGGCTTCTTATTAAATAACTTTTGTAACCTATTTTCATGGGCTTTCCTCTTTGTGATGTTAAGTTCCTGTTATGCGCTGTTATACAGTATATGCCTTGAGCTCTTATTTTGAAGGCGCTAAGAGCGGAAGTGATGACACGTTGCGGAGGTTTTTGAAAGAAGGTAAATAAAGTGGTCCTCGTGTAAACTGGAGCCTCTGTGTTTGTTATTTTGTAGTCTCATACAGTATAGGCGATATTTATAAACCCTCGGTTACACTTTTTTAAATAGATTCAATCTTGCACGTGGAAAGTTTAAGTGGGGGCTTTAGTCGATATAATACTCCCGTCAGGGGGTGCATTCTACGGCGGGGGTGCAATAATCCAGCACAACAGCGCGCATGGACTTCATTTATAAGTAAAGGTAAGACCATAATAACGTTTTTTTGTATTAAATGTGCTTTTTTGTGTGCTACAGTTTGTATGTGTAAAGTTAAAGTTAAGTTAAAGTAGCAATGATTGTCACACACACACTAGGTGTGGTGAAATTTGTCCTCTGCATTTGACCCATCCCCTTGTTCACCCCCTGGGAGGTGAGGGGAGCAGTGGGCAGCAGCGGCGCCGCGCCCGGGAATATTTTTTGGTGATTTAACCCCCAATTCCAAGCCTTGATGCTGAGTGCCAAGCAGGGAAGAATGCTGGTATGAGCTTTTAAACATAACCCGTTAACTGCTGCCAATCAAATGGTGAATAAGATACTCTTTAGGGTTCATATGTTTGTAAATCTGACTGTGATGAAGTCAGTGCCTCACCAGCCATCAACCTCACCGCACGTCACTGACGCACACACACACACACGCATGCACGCACGCACGCACGCACGCATGCACACACACACACACACACACACACACACACACACATGTCAAGACTAATGTTGGTTAATGAGCTGCTGAAGCTTCAGAATATGAACATTTCTGCCCTGGATGATGCAAGAAGACACTTACCAAAAAAACAAAAAAAATGTGGACGTGTCAAGTCAAGGCAATCTGACCCGCATGCAGACTCGACCTCATGACGTGGCACGCGCTACAGTTCTTACGGAAGTCAACGTGGCACATTTGTGGCGATTTCAAGGATTTTGTGGAATCAATGTAGAGTTTGAGTAGAGTCTACATGTGTTTTGTGGACTTGGAGAAGGCATTCGACCGTGTCCCTCGGGAAGTCCTGTGGGGAGTGCTCAGAGAGTATGGGGTATCGGACTGTCTGATTGTGGCAGTCCGCTCCCTGTATGATCAGTGCCAGAGCTTGGTCCGCATTGCCGGCAGTAAGTCGGACACGTTTCCAGTGAGGGTTGGACTCCGCCAAGGCTGCCCTTTGTCACCCATTCTGTTCATAACTTTTATGGACAGAATTTCTAGGCGCAGTCAAGGCGTTGAGGGGATCTGGTTTGGTGGCTGCAGGATTAGGTCTCTGCTTTTTGCAGATGATGTGGTCCTGATGGCTTCATCTGGCCAGGATCTTCAGCTCTCACTGGATCGGTTCGCAGCTGAGTGTGAAGCGACTGGGATGAGAATCAGCACCTCTAAGTCCGAGTCCATGGTTCTCGCCCGGAAAAGGGTGGAGTGCCATCTCCGGGTTGGGGAGGAGATCTTGCCCCAAGTGGAGGAGTTCAAGTACCTCGGAGTCTTGTTCACGAGTGAGGGAAGAGTGAATCGTGAGATCGACAGGCGGATCGGTGCGGCGTCTTCAGTAATGCGGACGCTGTATCGGTCCGTTGTGGTGAAGAAGGAGCTGAGCCGGAAGGCAAAGCTCTCAATTTACCGGTCGATCTACGTTCCCATCCTCACCTATGGTCATGAGCTTTGGGTTATGACCGAAAGGACAAGATCACGGGTACAAGCGGCCGAAATGAGTTTCCTCCGCCGGGTAGCGGGTCTCTCCCTTAGAGATAGGGTGAGAAGCTCTGCCATCCGGGAGGAGCTCAAAGTAAAGCCGCTGCTCCTCCACATCGAGAGGAGCCAGATAAGGTGGTTCGGGCATCTGGTCAGGATGCCACCCGAACGCCTCCCTAGGGAGGTGTTTAGGGCACGTCCGACCGGTAGGAGGCCGCGGGGAAGACCCAGGACACGTTGGGAAGACTATGTCTCCCGGCTGGCCTGGGAACGCCTCGGGATCCCCCGGGAGGAGCTGGATGAAGTGGCTGGGGAGAGGGAAGTCTGGGCTTCCCTGCTTAGACTGCTGCCCCCGCGACCCGACCTCGGATAAGCGGAAGAAGATGGATGGATGGAAAGTAGAGTTTTCTCCATACCAATATTTTGGTACTGGTATCAAAATGTATTTAAATACTTTTCTAAAAAAAAAAGGGCACCACAAAAAAAATTTCATTATTGGCTTTATTTGAACAAAAACAATCTTAGAGTACATGAAACATATGTTTATTATTGTCATTTAGTCCTTAAATAAAATAGTGAACATACTAGACAACTTGTCTTTTAGTAGTAAGTAAACAAACAAAGACTCCTAATTAGTCTATGCCAGGGGTGCTCATTACGTCGATCGCGATCTACCGGTCGATCTCGGAGGGTGTGTCAGTCGATCACCAGCCAGGCATTAAAAAAATAGTCCTAAAAATGAGCGATCGTAAATCTTCACTATGACGTCACTTTCGTCACTTGATTGACATTCACGGCACCCGAGGGTCTTCTGAGATGACGCTGGCTGCTGCCAGCTCATTAAAATTACCGACTGGGAGGCGAGAAACACTTTATTTCAACAGACTCTGGCGCCGCACCTGTCGTCAAAACTCCAAAGACCGACTGCACAGTTGCACAATAAAAGCTCTGCTTCATCCTGCCTGCGCTACCAAAATAAGAGTCTCAGGAAGCTGGCGTGCACAAGCTAGCAAGCTACGGAGTTTGCCGACAATGTATTTCTTGTAAAGTGTATACAAAGGAGTACGGAAGCTGGACAAATAAGATGGCAAAAACCAACCACTTTCATGTGGTATTAGACAGAAAGGAGGACTTTTTTTTCTCCCCCATTCGAAAATGCGGACGTTTTTAGCACCACTGTCTGATTCCAATCAATGCAAGTCATCAGAATCAGGTAATACACCAACTTATATTCTTGTCTTCATGAAAGAAAGGAATATATATGTGCTAAACATGCTTGTATTATCTTTAAACACCTTTAACTTGTTAACAATATTAACTATTTGTGTTAAACATGCTTGTATTATCTTTAACCACCTTTAACTTGTTAACAATATTAACTATATGTGCTAAACATGCTTGTATTATCTTTAAACACCTTTAACTTGTTAACAATATTAACTATATGTGTTAAACATGCTTGTACTATCTTTAACCACCTTTAAGTTGTTAACAATATTAACTATATGTGCTAAACATGCTTATATTATCTTTAACCACCTTTAACTTGTTAACAATATTAACTATATGTGTTAAACATGCTTGTATTATCTTTAAACACCTTTAACTTGTTAACAATATTAACTATTTGTGTTAAACATGCTTGTATTATCTTTAACCACCTTTAACTTGTTAACAATAATAACTATATGTGCTAAACATGCTTGTATTATCTTTAAACACCTTTAACTTGTTAACAATATTAACTATATGTGTTAAACATGCTTGTACTATCTTTAACCACCTTTAAGTTGTTAACAATATTAACTATATGTGTTAAACATGCTTGTATTATCTTTAAACACCTTTAACTTGTTAACAATATTAACTATTTGTGTTAAACATGCTTGTATTATTTTTAACCACCTTTAACTTGTTAACAATATTAACTATATGTGTTAAACATGCTTGCATTATCTTTAAACACCTTTAACTTGTTAACAATATTAACTATATGTATTAAACATACTTGTATTATCATTAAACACCTTTAATGTATTAACAATATTAACTATATGTGTTAAACATGCTTGCATTATCTTTAAACACCTTTAACTTGTTAACAAAAACATATATTTCATAAATAAGTAAATATAAATTATATATATGAATGAGGTAGATCCCCACGACTTAATCAATTGAAAAGTAGCTCGCCTGCAGAAAAAGTGTGAGCACCCCTGGTCTATGCAGTAACATATTGTGTCATTTATACACCTATTATTTTGTACACATTATGAGGGACAAACTGTACAAATGGATAATTAATCTACTTGTTCATTTACTGTTAATATCTGCTTATTTTCTCTTTTAACATGTTCTATCTACACTTCTGTCAAAATGTAATAATCACTTATTCTTCTCTTCTTTGATACTTTACATTAGTTGTTGATGATACCACACATTTGGGTATCGATCCGATACCAAGTAGTTAGAGGATCATACATTAGTCATATTTAAAGTCTTAATAATAAAAAATATCAATGTAATCATTGTAGTATCGACCAGATACAGTCTTGTACTTGGTATCATTACAGTGGATGTCAGGTGTAGATCCACCCATGGCATTTGTTTACAATGAGGAGCGCTAGCTTTTGTTAGCGGTGACGCCGGTGAGCTATTGTATCCTCCTACGGTGTGTAGTGAAGTATTTTTTAGCTATTCTTCGTCCTCCAGTGATAATGATACGTCTAAAAAACTTACTTTATTTGTGATTTAGAAGTAGCTAAAACACTGCCGACTGCGGACGGACGTTAGCCGCTAGCTAGCTAGTCATTTTTTTTAAAGCACCTCAGCGTTTTAGTCTTATAACTTCTCCTTTATCTTCAGTTTTTAAGCCAAAATGCGTCCGTTCTCCCTTTCCTGTCTACACACTGTATCTGCTTGTAAGTACTCTGTGATTGTGCGCTGCCGAACATGCTCCTCTGCTCGTAAAAACCAGCAATGTCAGGCGAGAAAAAAAAAACAGAAGAAAAAAGGTACATCACAAAGTTATTTTTTTTCTTCATCACTGATTATTACTCACTGCCAACAAACATAATAAAACATCACTTACTGTACATGGTCTGCTGTTATTGGGATGTTGACTGCTAGAATGTTGTTATATTCCCGTTTTAGATGAATAATTACTCATAATCCATAGTGGATCTTGCATAATATTGTGAGAGTCCAGTCCATAGTGGATCTAACATAATAGTGAGAGTCAAGTCCATAGTGGATCTAACATAATAGTGAGAGTCCAATCCATAGTGGATCTAACATAATAGTGAGATAGTCCAGTCCATAGTGGATCTAACATAATAGTGTGAGAGTCCAGTCCATAGTGGATCTAACATAATAGTGAGAGTCCAGTCCATAGTGGATCTAACATAATAGTGAGAGTCCAGTCCATAGTGGATCTAACATAATAGTGTGAGAGTCCAGTCCATAGTGGATCTAACATAATAGTGTGAGAATCCAGTCCATAGTGGATCTAGCATAATAGTGAGAGTCTAGTCCATAGTGGATCTAACATAATAGTGAGAGAGTCCAGTCCATAGTGGATCTAACATAATAGTGAGAGAGTCCAGTCCATAGTGGATCTAACATAATAGTGAGAGTCCAGTCCATAGTGGATCTAACATAATAGTGTGATAGTCCAGTCCATAGTGGATCTAACATAATAGTGAGATAGTCCAGTCCATAGTGGATCTAACATAATAGTGAGAGTCCAGTCCATAGTGGATCTAACATAATAGTGAGAGTCCAGTCCATAGTGGATCTAACATAATAGTGAGAGTCCAGTCCATAGTGGATCTAACATAATAGTGTGAGAGTCCAGTCCATAGTGGATCTAACATAATAGTGAGAGAGTCCAGTCCATAGTGGATCTAACATAATAGTGAGAGAGTCCAGTCCATAGTGGATCTAACATAATAGTGTGAGAGTCCAGTCCATAGTGGATCTAACATAATAGTGAGAGAGTCCAGTCCATAGTGGATCTAACATAATAGTGAGAGAGTCCAGTCCATAGTGGATCTAACATAATAGTGTGAGAGTCCAGTCCATAGTGGATCTAACATAATAGTGTGAGAGTCCAGTCCATAGTGGATCTAACATAATAGTGAGAGTCCAGTCCATAGTGGATCTAACATAATAGTGTGAGAGTCCAGTCCATAGTGGATCTAACATAATAGTGAGAGTCCAGTCCATAGTGGATCTAACATAATAGTGTGAGAGTCCAGTCCATAGTGGATCTAACATAATAGTGTGAGAATCCAGTCCATAGTGGATCTAACATAATAGTGAGAGTCTAGTCCATAGTGGATCTAACATAATAGTGAGAGAGTCCAGTCCATAGTGGATCTAACATAATAGTGAGAGTCCAGTCCATAGTGGATCTAACATAATAGTGTGAGTCCAGTCCATAGTGGATCTAACATAATAGTGAGAGTCCAGTCCATAGTGGATCTAACATAATAGTGAGAGTCCAGTCCATAGTGGATCTAACATAATAGTGTGAGAGTCCAGTCCATAGTGGATCTAACATAATATTGTGAGAGTCCATTCCATAGTGGATCCAACATAAATGTGTGAGAGTCCAGTCCATAGTGGATCTAACATAATAGTGAGAGTCCAGTCCATAGTGGATCTAACATAATAGTGAGAGTCCAGTCCATAGTGGATCTAACATAATAGTGAGAGTCCAGTCCATAGTGGATCTAACATAATAGTGAGAGTCCAGTCCTTAGTGGATCTAACATAATAGTGTGAGAGTCCAGTCCATAGTGGATCTAACATAATAGTGAGAGTCCAGTCCATAGTGGATCTAACATAATAGTGAGATAGTCCAGTCCATAGTGGATCTAACATAATAGTGTGAGAGTCCAGTCCATAGTGGATCTAACATAATAGTGTGAGAGTCCAGTCCATAGTGGATCTAACATAATAGTGAGAGTCCAGTCCATAGTGGATCTAACATAATAGTGTGAGAGTCCAGTCCATAGTGGATCTAACATAATATTGTGAGAGTCCAGTCCATAGTGGATCTAACATAAATGTGTGAGAGTCCAGTCCATAGTGGATCTAACATAATAGTGAGAGTCTAGTCCATAGTGGATCTAACATAATAGTGAGAGTCCAGTCCATAGTGGATCTAACATAATAGTGAGAGTCCAGTCCATAGTGGATCTAACATAATAGTGTGAGAGTCCAGTCCATAGTGGATCTAACATAATAGTGAGAGTCCAGTCCATAGTGGATCTAACATAATAGTGAGAGTCCAGTCCATAGTGGATGTAACATAATAGTGAGATAGTCCAGTCCATAGTGGATCTAACATAATAGTGAGAGTCCAGTCCATAGTGGATCTAACATAATAGTGTGAGAGTCCAGTCCATAGTGGATCTAACATAATAGTGTGAGAATCCAGTCCATAGTGGATCTAACATAATAGTGAGATAGTCCAGTCCATAGTGGATCTGACATAATAGTGTGAGAGTCCAGTCCATAGTGGATCTAACATAATAGTGAGGGTCCAGTCCATATGGATTTAACATAATAGTGAGAGTCCAGTCCATAGTGGATCTAACATAATAGTGTGAGAGTCCAGTCCATAGTGGATCTAACATGATAGTGTGAGAGTCCAGTCCATAGTGGATCTAACATAATAGTGAGAGTCCAGTCCATAGTGGATCTAACATAATAGTGAGAGTCTAGTCCATAGTGGATCTAACATAATAGTGAGAGTCCAGTCCATAGTGGATCTAACATAATAGTGAGAGTCCAGTCCATAGTGGATCTAACATAATAGTGAGAGAGTCCAGTCCATAGTGGATCTAACATAATAGTGAGAGTCCAGTCCATAGTGGATCTAACATAATAGTGTGAGAGTCCAGTCCATAGTGGATCTAACATAATAGTGAGAGTCCAGTCCATAGTGGATCTAACATAATAGTGTGAGAATCCAGTCCATAGTGGATCTAACATAATAGTGTGAGAGTCCAGTCCATAGTGGATCTAACATAATAGTGTGAGAGTCCAGTCCATAGTGGATCTAACATGATAGTGTGAGAGTCCAGTCCATAGTGGATCTAACATAATAGTGAGAGTCCAGTCCATAGTGGATCTAACATAATAGTGAGAGTCTAGTCCATAGTGGATCTAACATAATAGTGAGAGTCCAGTCCATAGTGGATCCAACATAATAGTGTGAGAGTCCAGTTCATAGTGGATCTAACATAATAGTGTGAGAGTCCAGTCCATAGTGGATCTAACATAATAGTGAGAGTCCAGTCCATAGTGGATCTAACATAATAGTGAGAGTCTAGTCCATAGTGGATCTAACATAATAGTGAGAGTCCAGTCCATAGTGGATCCAACATAATAGTGTGAGAGTCCAGTTCATAGTGGATCTAACATAATAGTGTGAGAGTCCAGTCCATAGTGGATCTAACATAATAGTGAGAGTCCAGTCCATAGTGGATCCAACATAATAGTGTGAGAGTCCAGTCCATAGTGGATCTAACATAATAGTGTGAGAGTCCAGTCCATAGTGGATCTAACATAATAGTGTGAGAGTCCAGTCCATAGTGGATCTAACATAATAGTGTGAGAGTCCAGTCCATAGTGGATCTAACATAATAGTGAGAGTCCAGTCCATAGTGGATCTAACATAATAGTGTGAGAGTCCAGTCCATAGTGGATCTAACATAATAGTGAGAGTCCAGTCCATAGTGGATCTAACATAATAGTGAGAGAGTCCAGTCCATAGTGGATCTAACATAATAGTGAGAGTCCAGTCCATAGTGGATCTAACATAATAGTGTGAGAGTCCAGTCCATAGTGGATCTAACATAATAGTGAGAGTCCAGTCCATAGTGGATCTAACATAATAGTGTGAGAGTCCAGTCCATAATGGGGCCAGCAGGAGACCATCCTGAGCGGAGACAGGTCAGCAGCACAGAGATGTCCCCAACCGATGCACAGACGAGGGGTCCAGCACTATAGTAATAAACTAGTGTTATCTATTACAAATGTGCTCAAAGTGGGTTGAGATGTTGTTGTGTACCCAAATTGAATACACAGTCACACTGACCTTTTCAAGCTCACACAATCGTTGATGGTAACTAGTGACGTTATGATCTACGCCTATGATCTATGATCACTACCTTATAGATGGCTGTATGGGGCTTACGGTGCTGCTGTACGCTTAAAATTGCTATGTTTGGCCTGCGATCCGTTGGCACATTTTCACTTTGGCCGTTGGAGCTAAAGGTTTGGGCAGCCCTGATCTGCTACATAACTGAGCTACATGGAGTGCGGAATGAAGACGTGACTGTAGATTCATATCTGATCCTGTAGCGCCTACTGTGGGAGAAAAGCTGGTAGACGTCTGTTAGAGAATGAGTTCCGCGGTTCCTTAAATGTCTGGTGGAGTGTGGAGGCAGGACTGCTGCTACTAGCACTACTACTACTGCTGCTACTAGTCATCATCGGCGGTCATTCGAACGAGTATGACGATCCTCCTGGTAGGGGTGTATTACTTTATGGTCACCACACGATCCGTGACAGAAAAGGGTCAGGGTCCAGTGGCATGGAGTCCAAGACGACTGGGGACCCTTTTCTGCTGCAGCCTTCTTCCGCCATCACAGCCGTTGTGGTAGTTCTTAAATCTACCTGCTCCGCCGTTGAGGTCTTCACCATATCCCTGGCTAGAGGGCAGTCAGGTACTAGGCCTTTGCCAAGGGCCACCTGGGGTAACAGTAGTAAAGGGGTTAACCTCCTAATGCCTCAAGACCCCCATAGAGGAGCCTCCACTGCCGGATGCACTTTAACGTCATGCCCAGGACAACTACTAGTACTACTACTACTACTGCCACTGCAACCACTGTTACTGCTACTAGTACTACCGCTACTACTACTGCGACCAATCGTATCATCGTATCGTAACTTATGTATCAAGATTCATATCTGATCGTCATTTAAGGTTGACATGCACACCTCTAAAATATATAAATGTATTGTATATGTACAGTCGCGATCAAAAGTTTACTTACACTTGTAAAGAACATCATGTCATGGCTGTCTTGAGTTTCCAATCATTTCTACAACTCTTATTTTTTGTGATAGTTATTGGAGCACATACTTGTTGGTCACAAAAAACATTCATGAAGTTTGGTTCGTTTGTGAATTTTTTATGGGTCTACTAAAATGTCACCAAATCTGGTGCAGTTCAGCTAAATGTGTTGGTTTTCTGACATGGACTTGTTTCTTCAGCATTGTCCACATGTTTAAGTCAGGACTTTTGGATGGCCATTCTAAAACCTTCATTCTAGCCTGATTTAGCCATTCCTGTACCACTTTTGACGTGTGTTTGGGGTCATTGTCCTGTTGGAACACCCAACTGCGCCCAAGACCCAACCTCCGGGCTGATGATTTTAGCTTGTCCTGAAGAATTTGGAGCTAATCCTCTTTTTTCATTGTCCCATTTAAAGCACCAGGCAGCAAAACAGTCCCAGAGCATAATACTACCACCACCATGCTTGACGGTAGTCATGGTGTTCCTGGGATTAAAGGCCTAACCTTTTCTCCTCCAAACATATTGCTGGGTATTGTGGCCAAACCGCTCCATTTTTGTTTCATCTGACATCACATGGACAAAGATAAGACCTTCTGGAGGAAAGTTCTGTGGTCAGATGAAACAAAAATGGGTGTTCCAACAGGACAATGACCCCAAACACACGTCAAAAGTGGTAAAGGAATGGCTAAATCAGGCTAGAATGAAGGTTTTAGAATGGCCTTCCCATAGTCCTGACTTAAACGTGTGGACAATGCTGAAGAAACAAGTCCATGTCAGAAAAGCAACACATTTAGCTGAACTGCACCAATTTTGTCAAGAGGAGTGGTCAAAAATCCAAGCAGAAGCTTGTGGATGGCTACCAAAAGCGTCTTATTGCAGGTAAACTTGCCAAGGGACATGTAAGCAAATATTAACATTTCTGTATGTATACTTTTGACCCAGCACATTTTCAGTAGAGCCATAATAAATTCATAAAAGACGGAAACTTGATGAATGTTTTTTGTGACCAACAAGTATGTGCTCCAATCACTACATCACAAAAAATAAAAGTTGTAGAAATGATTGGAAAGTCAAGACAGCCATGACATGATGTTCTTTACAAGTGTATGTACACTTTTGACCACGACTGTATTTTGCCTTCACCAGCCGGCCAAAAACATCAATCAGAGTCTAAACACACACTGATAACATTCAAAATATGATGTCTTCATTATAGATCTGTAAATGTGTTTTTTAAAAAAGGGACCATAATAAAAAGTGTAGGCTTAAAATGAAAGGGGACCCGTGATTGTATCCAGGGGGTACACCGCCTCCTACCTTCACTCAGTCACATGGAGGGAAGAATATTTTAACAAAGGGTGTTGACTTGATCATTTCTAGGGTTAGAAAAATATCCCTAAAAGTGTAGTTAAGAACACTACAAAGCATCATAAAAAGACCCCTAAAGGCTCGTTCAAGAGTCAGGAATGGAGTATTTACACTGTGCAAATGAACCACCAAGCAAGTGTTCCTGTTGACGCACACGTCAGTCTGGTCTTCACATCATTGGACTTCTTTCACTGACAATGGCTGACATCTTTGGATCGATTCATGTAAAGAAGCCAAATGTTTGGGCTTTAGAAGAGAGTAAATATATTAAGACTGCTGATGTGAATTCAGAAGAAGATGACATCTTCCTTGTTGAGGTCTTCTGTGCTGATGTAGGGCGGCGGCGGCATGTGGGGGTCAGGGCAGAGGCCCTGTGGCTGCACCTGGGCCGGCAGGATGGAGTGAGGCTGAGCGAGAGGCACGGGAGGCTTGTGGAGAGTTGCAGGGTGGCTGATGCCAGGAACCGTAGAATGGGAATCCGGTCCGGAAATGTCTGGAGGGCTTGGATCTGATGAGGGTTTGATTTGAGAACGATAACAATTAAGAGTTGATTTGACAGCGATCCATGTTATTTTTTATTTCGTTCTGTCAGGTTTTTGGGTGTGCAGCAGCCATTAATCACAGCGAAGAATGGCACACTGAGGGATGTTTCACAGGGAGAGGCAGGGACTGATGGCATGGAATCAAATAATTAATTAAACTGTGTGTGTGTGTGTGTGGGTGTGTGTTCTGGCAATGCTTACTTAATGGGGACATCGCTCTGTTTAGACAGTCACCTTTAGGCGACCTCTGACGGTATGGGGACAAAAAAACAGGTCCCCTAAAGGGAAACCTTTTTAAATGATAGTCAGATCCATTCTGAAGATGCCTAAGTGATGTTTAAGCTTTGGCCCATAAAACATGTTTACTATAAGAGGACAGCTGTAGTGATGTATTCTGAGGATCATGTCATATTTCATTTGAACTTTTTCTTTAGTTTTTTTTTAAATGGTCCTCAGTAGTCACGTACAAATTTGTGTGAATGATGCAAAATGATTTAAATGTGGTCCCCATGAACCATATGAAGTCTTTTTCCCCAGGGTCCCAGTAAGTGTCAAGACTTGGTCCGGGGTGTGTGCTTTTCCAGGATGCAACGGAAAGTTGGCTCGTGCGAGACGGGAATGAAGGTACATGATTTATTATTATCAAAAAAAGGAATAAATGAAAGCGCGCACAGTGGCGGAGAATAAACTATGAAACCAAAAAGACTATAAATATGGAACAAAAAACTTACTTGGCTTGGACAAAAGTCGTTGCTTGAGGAATTGACATGAAAAGAAGTATCAGGCATGAACAGAGCATAAATGTGGTGTGAGGTCGTCAGGACGAACAACAGAAAATGAATGAACTTAAATACTTATGGACATGATTAACAACAGGTGCGTGACTCAAAACAGGTGCGTGACATGACAGGTGAAACTAATGGGTAACTATGGTGACAAAACAGAACTGCACAAAAAGTCCAAAAATAAAACCTGATCACACAGACATGACAGTAAGAATGATCAGCACATTACTTCATCAATCTAAAGATTTAAAGACGTGTATGAGCTAACTGGGCAGTGGACATTTTACCTACTTTTTTTTATGCCTCCACAACCTGTAGAAAGGGTGGTCCCCACAAGTCATGATCAAAAACTTGGTCCCCATTCCAAATGATAACCAGTATGTGTGTGTGTGTGTGTGTGTGTGTGTACCTAAGTCAGTGGTTCTCAATTTTTTTTTTGTCATCCCCCACTTTGGACAAGGGGGAGTTTTCAAGCCCCACCTGCCCCCATCGCCCCAACAGAACGCCAATGCCAAGCTTAACATTTTCAAATTTAATGAACATCAAGTAACATCAAGTTGTATACATTCAAACTCAATAACATAAAACAACATCAAGTTCAATAATAAATAAAATAACTGTGCAGCTGTGGTATAACCAGTGTTGGGTTAGTTACTGAAAAGCAGTAACTAGTTACAGTTACTAGTTACTTCATTTCAAAAGTAACTCAGTTACTAACTCAGTTACTTACACCAAAGAGTAATGCGTTACTGCGAAAAGTAACTATTTAGTTACTTCTTTTTTTCAACTTTTTTTTTTTTTTTTTAAAGTTGCAAAAGCAACTTTGTTATATCAACAGCAGCCGCTCGCTCTTTCTCACTTGCGCCAACACATGCACATATGGCACTTAGCCAGTGATGCGTTTACAGCCACACGAAAAGTCGGACAACTCCCAACACCACACATAAAGTGTCATTCCAGGTCGTTACTCTATGATTTACCAATCAAATGTGTGCTTATTCTAGTGTCATTTATTAGGAATCTTAATTTATAAATATTAATCATTAAATGCTGTTAGTATATTACATAAATACTAATAAAAATATATTTTTTACAAACAGGAAGTTGCAGGAATGTACACATGATCCCCTGCTTACATCTCATTGTGCAACATGTGAATGTTTTAATGGGAACTAAATGAAAGGGGTACAAACTATTTCCAAAGCAGGACCTCCACCCAGACAAACAATACAAGTACACAGTTCATGAAAAACAATATTTGTTGTTATTGTCATTGTAAGTGGGCCTAAACACTTATATTAGAAATGGAAATGACTGCTGTCATTTGATTATAATAATAAGAGAATGTTGTCTGTCTATCTGTGTTGGCCCTGCGATGAGGTGGGGACTTGTCCAGGGTGTACACCGCCTTCCGCCCGAATGCAGCTGAGATAGGCTCCAGCACCCCCCGCGACCCCGAAAGGGACAAGCGGTAGAAAATGGATGGATGGATGGAGATTGAACTTGTTATTTAGTGAGGTTTGGGACAGGTGTGCTGCTGGTGTAGCCACAGTGTGCACGTCTGATGTTGCTCACATGGGCTCCATTCAATGCTCAGGGAGTTTTTGCGTTTGCTCACACATGAACAATTAGAGGGAACATTGATTGACAGAGTGTGTGTACCTTCAGTGCTGAATGATGAGCAGAGGCAGAGTTAATCCTTAAGTGGTGGTGGTGGAGGTAAAGTGTCATTGGAGTCTCTATCTCTCTTTGCTAGCTTCGTCGAAGCATGTTGCTTATGTAGCTTGTTTCAGCAGATTTGAATTGCTGTTTTGGGCAGTAGATGGCATCTTTGATCCAAAGCACAATTTACATTTAACTAAAATGTTATTTTCTTTGTGCTCGACAAAAGAACAGTAGTGAAAATATCTCCATGTTAGCAGTGCTCGACAAAAGAAAAGTAGTGAAAATATCTCCACGTTAGCAAACTCGACTTCTGGTTCCGCCATGATCAGACACGGCCCCCTCCCCTCCCCTCCCCTCTCCCCCACACTCACACTCACACCCACACCCACACCCACACACACACACACACACAGAGCGCGTGTCTCTCTTCTCCGGCTTGTGACACAAGAAGAATCAGAACGATGACACAGCAGCGCTCCGATAAAACACACTTTATACTACATAAAAAGTAACGTAAAATAACGCAGTAACACATCATGTAGTAACGGTAACTGAGTTACTGAATATAAAAAATAACGCGTTAGATTACTAGTTACCGCCGAAACTAACGGCGTTACAGTAACGCGTTACTTTGTAACGCGTTAGTCCCAACACTGGGTATAACTTGCATCAAGTTCAATAATAAATAAAATAACTTGCATCAAGTTCAATAATAATTAAAACAAAAGTGTTATAACTTGCATCAAGTTCAATAATAAATCAAAAAAGTGTTATATCTTGCATCAAGTTCAATAATAAATCAAATGACTTGCATCAAGTTCAATAATAAATAAAATAAAAGTGCCACTTTGCAATCTTTGCAAAAAAAAAAAAAGGAGGAGCTATGCATTTGGCAAGACAGGGCAAGTGAACATGAGTTTTACAGTACTCCGGCATTAGTGGCTGCAATGAGCCTGTTTTGCACTGGACAGCTTTTCAAATGGGGGTTGCAGGCTTGACACTGCCACTCTTAAGTCATGCTCAAAGATCAGCTGAGACCTGTACTTCGTTTTGAGTAAAGCAACAGCAGAAAAGTCTATCTCATACAGATAAGATGTGGCAAAGGGGAGAAGGATGGACGCAGCTCTCTGCCCGATGAGTGCGTGACTGCTTGCTGACTGCTCGCTGTTTCGAGAAAGCTAAGTATCGTTCTATCTGTGTGCTTTTAATTGTTCTGCGGCTTTCTTTACTACTTCCTAAACATATCTAGAAGTACCATTTAACTTGCAAATCACCCGATCTCTGTCTCACCACCCCTCCCGCAGCTAGCTAGCTGCTAAGCTAACGAAGCTAGCGCGGAGAAAGGCGGCGCTGGTCGTCGGTCGGAAGGAAGCTACTCCCGCACACCGTGACCACGACTTCCCGGAAGACAGCAGGAACTTCACTCGGTGACAGAAAACTCCGTGAGTATGACTTCCTGCGCTTCGTGCACCTTACTCACGGAGAGGCTGGCTCTGCTAGAGGGCCGTGTCTGTCAGTTAGAGCAGAGTAATCTCGTAACTTTAGATGTTGCGGACACATCTGCTGTAGCGAGCTAACTAGCCCAGCCTGTAGTAGTCCTAAGCGGCCTACAAGCTACGGTGTACCGGTTGAGATGCATAATAGATTTAGCTCTTTAGCTAGTCCTACACCCCAGTCTACCGGGCACCACACCTTAGTCATAGGGGACTCCATCACCCGAAACATAAAGCTTAGCAAACCAGCCACAATTAAGTGTATTCCCGGGGCCAGAGCACCTGACATTGAAGCTAATCTTAGGGAGTTAACTCGCAACAGGCCTAGAAAACACGTACGACAGGCTAATCGCACCACTAGTTATGCGAATATACTTGTACACGTTGGCTCCAATGACACTAGAATGAGACAGTCAGAGATTACAAAGAGAAACATAGCCAGGACTTGTGATCTCGCTAGAAAGATGTCCAGGCATCGAGTAATTGTCTCTGGTCCCCTGCCTGCGAGAGACAATGATGAGAGATATAGCAGATTAGTCTCGCTTAACAAGTGGCTGGCTAGCTTCTGTAGACAACAGGGACTAACGTTTATTGATAATTGGCCCTCTTTCTGGGGCAAACCAGGCTTGCTGATAAGAGACGGCCTTCACCCTAACCAGGAAAGCGCCGCCATCCTGCTTAAAAACATAGACTACTGTTTAA
This sequence comes from Nerophis lumbriciformis, assembly GCF_033978685.3. Classification (NCBI taxonomy): domain Eukaryota; kingdom Metazoa; phylum Chordata; class Actinopteri; order Syngnathiformes; family Syngnathidae; genus Nerophis; species Nerophis lumbriciformis. The sequence goes on from NC_084561.2 coordinate 4,325,136, forward strand.
GTCACACTTGACTAACTACACTAGAGCAAGCCCGGTCACAGGCAATTACAGAGCCTGCTAGTCCGGGTGAGGAGTCAGTTAAGCTAGAACTAGCCAGCGCCCGGCTGGATAATCCCTGTTCGCATAGCAATTCTCTTAGAATAATACACAACTCACATAATGTTTTTTCTGTTGTGACTGTGTCAGAGGTAGATATGCATTCTACTGAGGTGGCAAATTATGATGCGTTCAGTTTATCGCAGCACCAAGCAAACAATCTGAAAATTCCCGTCATATCAATTCCTAGATATGGTCGAAACTACTTAAAGAGCACTCCGCATAATAAACGCAACATTATTAATATTGCTACTACGGATAATTTCAACAAAAACTCGTCACAACAGCCCAATACTTATTATATGGGCTTTTTAAACATAAGATCATTGTCTCCCAAAACGTTATTAGTTAATGAGGTCATTAGAGACAACAATCTTAACGTCACTGGTCTTAGCGAAACCTGGCTCAAACCAGACGATTTTTTTGCGCTAAATGAAGCATCTCCTCCTAACTATACGAATGCACATATTGCCCGTCCCCTCAAAAGGGGTGGGGGGGTCGCACTAATATACAATGAAAACTTTAACCTTACCCCTAACCTAAATAATAAATATAAATCGTTTGAGGTGCTTTCTATGAGGTCTGTCGCACCGCTGCCTCTCGACCTGGCTGGTATCTACCGCCCCCCAGGGCCCTACTCGGATTTTATCAATGAATTCTCAGAGTTCGTTGCTGATCTAGTGACGCACACCGACAATATAATCATAATAGGGGACTTTAATATCCATATGAATACCCCATCGGACCCTCAATGCGTGGCGCTCCAGACTATAATTGATAGCTGTGGTCTTACACAAATAATAAATGAACCTACGCATCGCAACGGTAATACGATAGATCTAGTGCTGGTCAGGGGTGTCACTACCTCCAAAGTTATGGTACTCCCGTGTACTAAAGTAATGTCCGATCATTACCTTATAAAATTCGAAGTTCTGACTCATTGTCAAAGAGCTAATAATAATAATAACTGCTATAGCAGCCGCAACATTAATGCTGCCACATCGATGACTCTTGCTGACCTACTGCCTTCGGTAATGGCACCATTCCCAAATTATGTCGGCTCTATTGGTAACCTCACTAACAACTTTGACAATGCCCTGTGCGAAACCATTGATAGTATAGCACCGCTAAAACAAAAAAGGGCCCCTAAAAGGCGCACCCCATGGTTTACAGAAGAAACTAGAGCTCATAAATTATCATGTAGAAAGCTGGAACGCAAATGGCGTGCGACGAAGCTTGAGGTTTTCCATCAAGCATGGAGTGATAGTTTAATAACTTATAAACGCATGCTTACCTTAGCTAAAGCTAAATATTACTCAAATCTCATCCGCCTCAACAAAAACGACCCTAAATTTTTGTTTAGTACAGTAGCATCGCTAACCCAACACGGGACTCTTCCCAATAGCTCCACCCACTCGGCAGATGACTTTATGAATTTCTTTAATAAGAAAATTGAACTCATTAGAAAGGAGATTAAAGACAACGCATCCCAGCTACAACTGGGTTTTATTAACACAGATACGACTGTATACACGACGGATACTGCAATCCAAAATAGTCTCTGTCTTTTTGATGAAATAACATTAGAGGAACTATTACGGCGTGTAAGTGGGATAAAACAAACAACATGTTTACTTGACCCACTTCCTGGGAAACTTATCAAGGAGCTTTTTGTATTATTAGGTCCATCAGTGCTAAATATTATAAACTTATCACTTTCCTCTGGCACTGTTCTCCTAGCATTCAAGAAAGCGGTTATTCATCCTCTGCTCAAAAGACCTAACCTCGACCCTGACCTTTTTCATGACAAAATAAATGCAAACAAATCTGTTTGACAACAGTCATCTGGACACAACAATCTGGACTAACATTCCAGTTAGTAAGTAGCATACAACACAGATAAAATGCATGTATAATATATGAGTATAATATTCAATAAAAATGTCAAAATAGCAACCTGCTGCATTTAATGGATCCATAACCCAGTTGTACTGAGCACTGTTGATGGGGAAGTATTTGTGAAACATTTCTCTCAGGGAGGAGATGTGTTGCTTGATGCAGGGGATCACTGTGGTGGCACCAGATTCGCTGGTTTCAGCAACCTCACTCAGGTTCTCATAGACATCAATATTTTGTTGGTCGAGGCGCCTGCTCCATCCCTCCAGCTTTCGGGAGAACGCAGGGATTTTGTCTGCCAGTTGGGGTATGTGCTTATCCTTGCCTTGGAGCTGAAGATTTAACTCATTCAGCTTGCCAAACATATCGCTGAGGTAGGCCAGCTTCAACAGAAATTGTTCATCACTGAACTTGCTTGCAGCCTCATGCATGCGCTCCTCCTCCAAAAAGATCACAATCTCTGCCCTGAGCTCAAAGACGCGCGACAGCACTTTGCCCCGGGAGAGCCACCTTGCTTCACTGTGAAACAGCACGGCTGTATGATCAGCTCCCATTTCCTCACACAGTGCAGAGAACAGTCGCGCTTTCACTGGTCGTGTTTTGATCACATTGACCGTGCTCACAACATCTGTTAAAAGCTCATTGAGTTGGGGACTGAGCTGCCTTGATGCGAGTGCTTCCCGGTGAATGACACAGTGTGTCCAACCCTCTTTATTAGAGCCTGCAGCTTGTTTATTCACCCTGCCATGGTCTGTAGGCCATCACAGCAAAAGCCCACACAGTTTTCCCATTTAAGGTTGTGTTCTTTGAGGAAACTGTCCATTATCTTCAACAGCTCATCAGCAGTGGCTCTATTTTTCATGTATTTGCAAAACAGCAAATGCTCGCACAGTGACTCGTCATTCACAAAGCGGACGTATGTGATGAACAGGCAGTCTTTATTGCTGTCTGTAGCTTCGTCCACTTGGAAAGCAAAACCACTTTCTTTTCATTAGTCTACGAGTTGTTCCTCAAGATCACTTGCAATGTCGCATATACGTCTCGCAACTGTGTCGTTTGACAGTGGGACAGCTTTTCATTTTGTCTCGTCAAGCATGACTGACACAATGTCTGTTATATGTTCCATGTCTGACTGACACCATGTCTATTATATGTTCCATGTCTGACTGAGACTCAGAAGCCATGTCCTACCATCTATAAGACCACTCAGAAGTCATGTCCTAACATCTACAAGACCACTCAGAAGCCATGTCCTAACATCTACAAGACCACTCAGAAGCCATGTCCTAACATCTACAAGACCACTGAGAAGTCATGTCCTAACATCTATCCGACCACTCCGGTATGTGCTGTGCACATGAATACCATGTGTAAATATTACCAGCTGTGTGTAATTGTAACAACAGTAATGGATCTGTGTTGGCTTCAGAAGACGATGACATAACAACTGCATTGCACCTTGCACTGGAAACATATTTGAGATGTTTAAGACTTAAAAAGCAGGTGTGAGATGTTACATGATGTTGGTGGTATACAACTTTGTGCTTGTAAGGAAGGAATATCGAAAAAATCCCTACTTGTATAGAAATTGTAAAACAAGAGTAAGCAACATGTTCGATGGTTAAGCCAGTTGTTCAGGTTTTAAGCAGTCTGCATCCGTGTTTCAGCAGCGTGGGAGGTCTCTGGCATTTTCAAAAAACTTCCCTCACACACACACACACACACACACACACACACACACACACACACACACACACACACACACACACACACACACACACACTTTTCTTGGTATCTAAAGTCAAACATGAGTGTTGCCAAGTGGAACTGCCTCCTGGCACAGCGTACGGAAAATCCTCCCCATCTCAGAAAATGAAGATGTTTGAAAAGGGAGCGTTTGTGCAAATTTGTTTTCTGTCACTATCAAAGTTGTTGCATCGAGAGTCTTTTGGAAAATGGTGGGGAAAAGGTGTGCATGGAGCGAAAGAGAAGAAAAGGTCTGCAAGGAGGTTGTCGTAATATCAATGGTAACTCTCAGCAGTTTGCATGTTCTCCCCGTGAGTGCGTGGGTTCCGTCCGGGTACTCCGGCTTCCTCCCACCTCCAAAGACATGCACCTGGGGATAGGCCCCTCCCACCTCCAAAGACATGCACCTGGGGATAGGCCCCTCCCACCTCCAAAGACAAGCACCTGGGGATAGGTTGATTGGCAACACTAAATGGTCCGGAGTGTGTGAATGCGAGTGTGAATGTCTGTCTATCTGTGTTGGCCCTGCGATGAGGTGGCGACTTGTCCAGGGTGTACCCCGTCTACCGCCCGAATGCAGCTGAAATAGGCTCCAGCGACCTCCCCGCGACCCCAAAAGGGACAAGCGGTAGAAAATGGATGGATGGATGGAACTCTCAGCAGACTCACTTTTGTCAGGATTTGTTGTTCTTTCAGAGAAGGCGGACTCAGGTGCTGCACTTCTCTGCGCTTTCAAGGCCGTCCTTCAAAAAGTCCTTTCTGGGTTTTGTGTTCCAAGTATGCTCGGTGACGTTTTAACAGAAGCTCTTTCTATGCCGGTGAAAAACAACCCTTACATTCTTTGTCGCCGCCTTTTTGTTATGGGTAGCGTTGGCTAAAGAAGATTGCACACGGGACGCCAAAACCATACAGATTCAAATTGAGCTCCAAATGGACAAACAGTGACTGAGCACGGCCTCCTCTGCACTTCCTTCTTTTGTTAGGCTTTACTGAAGGAACTCTCTCTGATTTAGGACCGGAGCGCTCAATGCTGAATGACTCTCTTGTTTAGGAACACTTAGAAGTACAGTTTTTGTCTAACGGTACGATTTGGTTCAATTCAGCTTGGTTGCGGGGCTAGCAGGGATCCCCAGATGACCCCGTATCTGGCACCTGACCGTAGTTCCACTATGGGGATATAGCGGTATCCTCAGGCCAATATGTCCTAGGTCTGCCCCACAGTCTCCTTACCAAACAGGCATCTGAAATAGCTGAGCCAACTCACCTAGGTTTCTTGGAGTCTCTACTGGACAACCAATCTGTAAGTCAGCGGAAATTGCTCTCAGCAATCTTGCCTTCCCCTAAAATGTCAAAATATAAGTGATTAAATATATAATGTTGTGTGTACATGTTATTGACTAAATATGCGCTACAACGTGCTCTTTTGTTCGGAATCAGCTTCTTATCACTGGTAACGGCGCGGCTTTCCTCTCTCTCATTCCCACAGCTTCACAGTGCTTTAAAAATTGTAGACACTGGCCGTCCACACAGTTCAAGCTAAACGAGACGAGTCATTGGATAGATGCTGGGCTTCGTCCCGCCCATCGGACGCTCAGCGTCTCTGGGGGTCTATGGGGCAGTGGACTGGCCTCGGCCAGGCCGGACGCTCAACTTCTGCATGATGATTGGATGATCTGTCTAAGGCTGATTCCCTTTTTGATTGATAGGGAATTGGGCGAATCAGCGGTCTTGTGTTGTTTTCAATATTCATTCTGTTTTTCTGAGTTGATCCGGAGTCTTTCCTGACCCTCTTAGCGACATTTTCTTTGTTAACAACAACTAGCGACAAATAGAGCTACTATTTCTGGTGTTTTTTGGGTTTGGAGACTGACTTCTTTCACTCTGCAGTTTCTGTACCTACCGAGCAGCGGGTGCTGCTGAGCCCCTCCACCATCTCAAAGCACAGGCGGACATTCTTCGCACTAGCCTCGCGCCAGTCCCAGCTAGGTAGGAAGCTGCACATGATGGCAGATTAATTTGAATGTTTTTTTTTATTGAACAACAAACATACTTTTATAATGCACACAAATAAACTATAATCTCAGGTGATTTAGCCACTTTGACCTCATTGCCTGTCAAACCGTGAGATTCCAATGAATTTCAACATTCTTCTGACTACTACTACTGCACTTCTTATTAGTCGAATATCATCTGTCCACTCTTCAACTTGTGAGTATGCACATCTGGTCTTGGATGATACATAGTCTGTTCCTGCCACAAGTCTTACTACATCCATCCTGGTTTGGTTTTGTATTTGTGCATTGAGTCCACCAAATTCACAAAGAATGTATCGAACTTCTTACTCCAGAAGATCATCAGAAGATTAGACCCGTCTCATTTATTTATTAGTAAATCCTGATCTGCTTTGTTCATCCTCAACAACATGATGTGAGTTCTAATGCATGTTTACCCCCTTCTTTCTATAAATAGGTGAGTCCTTCACTTTCAAGCCACAGGGCTATTCAACTAAAACATTCTAGGGGCCACAGTTACACAAGCTAAAGACCCTACTTCTCCCTTTACTGATATGAGAACCAGCACCTTCTGTATTGAACATTTGTTTTGGGGCTATTTATTTTATCCAAATTCCACAGTTCAGGACAAAAAGCCCTGTTATGTAAAATGCAAGGGACTATGACCTTTAGATGGTTAAAATGTCAATACAAAGATCTACCAATGTGATTACACTGTTCCAAGTTCTTCTAGACAACAGAGGCGCTCTAGTATCTAGAGTCTCCCAAAGTTTAAACTGAACATGGGGGCTGGTCTGGTGCCCGATTAGGCCCCGTGTCATAGGGTATAAAAGCCCTTATATTTTGTCAAAAGGTGCTCTTAAGAATGATTTGTTTTGATCAAAGGCTTGTTGGTCCACCTTGGGTTCCATAAAGGACAACTTGATGAGTCATGTCCACCATGAACATGATTTGATATTGGGTTAACAGGAACTTATTTTGTTTATACTTAGACTTAATTACAATAGGTCGATAAAATAGTGCCCTATTTTTCTCTACCGCGCCTAGCGGGGGTCTTGACCGACTTTTGGGGTGGCTAAGAAAACATTTATTTTCCTGACTTCAGTTCTCATTTTTTAAATAAAATCAGTTTTGATACACAGCACAAGCATGTTCAATATAAAATAGTTGTAACTGAATTTGAATAAAGAATATTCAACAAAAAATAGCTAAAGGGGAACTGCACTTTTTTGGGGGACTTTTACCTGTCGTTCACAATCAATATGAGAGACAAGAACACGCGTCGAAGACAACCATTTTTTTGGACAAATGAGGATTCACAACCTTATATATTTTAAACTGAATATACGGAGGATTAACTGCTGCTTAAAAAGACGAGCACAAAGGAAGGGTGAGATGTTGGAGCAGACGGAAAACAAGAGAGTGATGTGAAAGTGACTTTCGCGCTATAAATGTGGAACTTGGAGCCATGCTATTTCAACATAAAGGGACTGCTTGCCACACGTAAACTGGAAAAATCCTCCCCCAGTCAACTGGACCAAAACTAACAACTGTCCATTGGGTGAGTCACTTTCATATTGATCATGATATACGCAGCATGTCATGCGTGTTATTGCAACTACAGTACTGGCTAGCTGTGTACAAACAAAACATGAAATGTGGGCTAATACTTTACAGATACTGTAATATGACTGTTCATGTTTTTCAGTCAGTACAGATTGGTGTCCTATCGCAGTGTTGTGCATTACAAACCCGAACGTGATTCTTGCTGACGTAGAAGTTAGCTTACCTCTTGCCAGAGTTAGCTTCTACGGATAAGAAATCTGCGTTCAAAGAACTCCGGCTTATTAGTGATTCCCAGAGCCCAAAAAAAGTCTGCGGGCTGTAGAGCGTTTTCTATTCGGGCTCCAGTACTATGGAATGCCCTCCGGGTAACAGTTAGAGATGCTACCTCAGTAGAAACATTTAAGTCCCATCTCAAAACTCATTTGTATACTCTAGCCTTTGAATAGCCCCCCTTTTTTAGACCAGTTGATCTGCCGTTTCTTTTCTTTTCTCCTCTACTTCCCCCTATCCCTTGTGGAAGGGGAGACACACAGATCCGGTGGCCATGGATGGGGTGCTGGCTGTCCGGGGTCGGGACCCGGGGTGGACCGCTCGCCTGTATATCGGTTGGGAACATCTCTGCGCTGCTGACCCATCTCCGCTCGGGATGGTTTCCTGCTGACCCCACTGTGGACTGGACTCTTACTGTTATGCTGGATCCACTATGGACTGTACTCTCACAATATTATGTCAGACCCACCGACATCCATTGCATTCGGTCTCCCTAGAGGGGGGGGGGGGGGGGGGTGTTACCCACATATGCGGTCCTCTCCAAGGTTTCTCATAGTCATTCACATCGACGTCCCACTGGGGTGAGTTTTTCCTTGCCCTTATGTGGGCTCTGTACCGAGCATGTCGTTGTAGCTTGTGCAGCCCTTTGAGACACTTGTGATTTAGGGCTATATAAATAAACATTGATTGATTGATTGATTGATAATACCGTAGCATGCAGATGTGTTAGTACGCTAGCAAAAGAGTTCCTCAGTGTTCGGTCTTACAATAACAATGTTGCTTGGTTATTGTACAGGTTACGGAACGTAATTCAAGTATTGTTCACGGTTTTAGAATGCATTTTTAAAGTGATTTCGAATTGTTTGCCACAATTAGCCGCATTGCTAGCCAACCTAGAACGAGCCGATTTTTACATGTCAGAATACAAAAAAAAAACAACAAAAAAACTTTTGTCTTCTTGTCTCTCACAAGCATACTTGCCAACCTTGAGACCTCCGATTTCGGGAGGTATATGTATATATTAGAGATGCGCGGTTTGCGGGCACAACCGCGGAGTCCGCGGATTATCCGCGGATCGAGCGGATGAAATTAAAAAAATTTAGATTTTATCCGCGGGTCGGGTCGGGTCGGGTGGTTGAAATTAAAAAAAATTAGATTTTAAATAGATTCAGGCGGGTGGCAGTTAAACTAATTCGGAAATATATATACATAGTTAAATGTTGTTACCCACATACGAAAAACGAGCAGGCACCTGCAGCATATGCCACAACAGAAAAAAAAAAAAAAAGAGATGGACACTTTTACGGAGCGGAGAAGGGACGCCTCGCCAGGGTCCGGGACCGAGGCCCCTTCCCCCGAGAGGGCCCCACCGGGAGCCGTAGCTGAGGCGATCCGCGAGAAGGGCCCGACGCACGTCCAGGGTCACCACCGCGCCCACCGCACCGACACCCCGCCTCGTCCGCCTTCGCCGCGGCCGGCGTCACGCGCAGCAGGTAAGCAGCTTACCTGCCCGCCACCCCCGTGGCCGGGGGCTCGTAACAGGGGTCACTCCGCGCGCTCCGCCCGCGCAGCTTACCTGCCCGCCACCCCTGTTGCCGGGGGCGCGTAACAGGGGTCACTCCGCGCGCAATGCGCTCACGAAAGGGGTGGGGCTCACCCTGGTTGATATAGACAGCAGCTAGGACGGTGGCCATGGAAGTTGGAACCCGCTAAGGAGTGTGTAACAACCCACCTGCCGAATCAACTAGCCCTGAAAATGGATGGCGCTGGAGCGTCGGGCCCATATACCCGGCCGTCGCCGGCAGCGAGACGCGCTTGGAGGTGCGCTCAGCGCGGCTCCCATATGATTGCGCACTGGTGTGCGTCTGGGTCGTGACAGCGTGGCACGCGAATGTCTGTGCTGCATTGGATCAGTCTCCTTTCTTTAACAGGCAAAAGCTTTATAACCTCACTAATGCCTTGCATCGTCTATATTGGATATATAACAACGGGCGGGTGCGGGCGGATGCGGTTCTGATCAAATGTTAGATCGGGTGGATTGCGGATGGTTGACGACTTTCTGATGCGGTTGCGGATGAAATAATTGCCTATCCGCGCATCTCTAATATATATATATGTATGAAATACTTGACTTTCAGTGAATTCTAGCTATATATATATTTATTTATTTTATTATATATATATATAAATAAAATAAATACTTGAATTTCAGTGTTCATTTATTTACACATATACACACACATAACACTCATCTACTCATTGTTGTACTTGTAAGTACAATGCAATACAATTCCGGGGCAATGGCACCTATCAAATACACAGTATCGAAAACGTGTTATGAGAGTAAAGTATGTGTGTGTGTGGCCCTTTAATAGGTGACAGCATGTGAGGTGAGTGACGTCAGTGAGTATGTGGGCGAGAGAAGAGAGGGAGTGGTAGCGTGAGTGCTGGGAGGGACTAGTTGGTTTTGTGTTGGATTGGCTGTGTGCAAGCAATTAATAAAGCAAGATTTGCAACTAATCGCTGGACTCATCATTCACCCTAAAGTCGTCCGCTGTGGAGACCCACTGTAAGGTGAAAGGTGTTGCCCTGAGCATACATCGGCCCTGGAGAAGTGTCTCCCCTGCGCTCTTAGACTATGGTCTCGTTCTTCTGCTTCGTCTCCTTGTGTGCGCACACTGGACTCAGGTCCGCATGGAGCTGGAGGCCACGCCCCCTCCAGCTCCGGCTGAATTCCGGGAGATTTTCGGTAGAAAATTTCTTCCGGGAGGTTTTCGGGAGAGGTGCTGAATTTCGGGAGTCTCCCGGAAAATCCGGGAGGGTTGGCAAGTATGCTCACAAGGGTTGTGAACGATAGACAAAATTCCCCAAAAAGTGCAGTTCTCCTTCAAGCCTATCACAAGCAAGAATAGCAGAAATGTTCCACGCGCAAAGGTGACAGATACAGCAACAGGGCAGCACTCATGCGCCTGCTAGCAACCAGACAATACATCCAAAATACAACAAGTTTTTCTTTTCACAATCAATGAAAACTGGGGAACAATCGTCCATATGAGATGGGGAAGAAAAGGGGAGGGAGGAAGACAAAGACAATAAGGTTCAAATACCGGACACAGATGAGTCCTTCTTTTCGTTCTCCTTTCCTTTCCCGCAACAACTGATCTGTTGCAACATTTCTTTATCATAGATTGCAGCTAGTTTAATCCATTTTTACTGCAAATAGCACCAGTTGGTGTGAACTGGTTTTGCCGTACATATAGTGTAAAATAGATATCACAAATACGGTTATTTGACCTTGCATGCAGCTCTATATAAATATGTATGCATATTAGAGATGCGCAGATAGGCAATTATTTCATCCGCAACCGCATCAGATAGTCGTCAACCATCCGCCATCCACCCGATGTAACATTTGATCAGAACCGCACCCGCCCGCCATCCGCCCGCACCCGCCCGTTGTTATATATCTAATATATGAGGTTATAAAGCTTTTGCCTGTTAAAGAAAGGAGACTTATCCAATGCAGCACAGACATTCGCGTGCCACGCTGTCACGACCCAGACGCACACCAGTGCGCAATCATATGGGAGCCGCGCTGAGCGCACCTCCAAGCGCGTCTCGCTGCCGGCGACGGCCGGGTATGGGCCCGACGCTCCAGCGCCATCCATTTTCAGGGCTAGTTGATCCGGCAGGTGGGTTGTTACACACTCCTTAGCGGGTTCCGACGTCCATGGCCACCGTCCTGCTGTCTATATCAACCAGGGTGAGCCCCACCCCTTTCGTGAGCGCACTGCGCGCGGAGTGACCCCTGTTACGCGCCCCCGGCAACAGGGGTGGCGGGCAGGTAAGCTGCGAGGGCGGAGCGCGCGGAGTGACCCCTGTTACGAGCCCCCGGCCACGGGGGTGACGGGCAAGTAAGCTGCTTGCCTGCTGCGCGTGACGCCGGCCGCGGCGAAGGCGGACAAGGCGGGGTGTCGGTGCGGTGGGCGCGGTGGTGACCCTGGACGTGCGTCGTGCCCTTCTCGCGGATCGCCTCAGCTACGGCTCCCGGTGGGGCCCTCTCGGGGGAAGGGGCCTCGGTCCCGGACCCCGGCGAGGCGTCCCTTCTCCGCTCCGTAAAAGTGTCCATCTCTTTTCTTTTTTTTTCTTCTGTTGTGGCATATGCTGCAGGTGCCTGCTCGTTTTTCGTATGTGGGTAACAATATTTAACTATGTATATATATTTCCCAATTGGTTTAACTGTCACCCGCCTGAATCTATTTAAAATCTAATTTTTTTTTATTTCAACCGCCCGACCCGACCCGCGGATAAAATCTAATTTTTTTTAATTTCATCCGCCCGATCCGCGGATAATCCGCGGACTCCGCGGTTGTGCCCGCAAACCGCGCATCTCTAATGCATATTGTGTACAATTCTACACAATTGTGTACTGCATGAGGACATTTTTATTCGATTTTCTACTTTAAGAAAAGTTGGTTTTGCATAATAGGGCCCTAAAATGCTGAGGGTGCTGAACTGGGGCTAACTAGATTTTTGTCGGGGCTATAGCCCCCTCTAGCACCAGGGGGCAAGAATATGATGTTAAAGGAGCTCTGTTATGCAAAACCAACTTTTCTTACCTATTGGTACCTGTTTTCGAGTATTTGGGATCTGCATAAGGCATTGCGGTTTGATTTATAAAACAATCATCATCAATCGTCATGTCAACTTGCTAAATGAATGATTGTCACAGATAAATAAAGCATCATTAACCTACTTGTGTTTCCATCTTTGAATCTTGTCGTTTTCAGCTCCTTTCACGGAAACAGATGCAGGTAACACAAAATCACCCCTGACAATAATCACAGTAACCAACCTCGCAATCACAGGATCATGCCATAATAATTATCGTAGCAACATAAGTAAACAGGTCTATTCAGGTGTACTGGAGAGGAGGCTACGCCGAATAGTTGAACCTCGGATTCCGGAGGATTAGTGTTGTTTTTGTCGTGGTTGTGGAACTGTGGACCAACTCTATACTCTGGGCAGGGTCCTTGAGGGTGCATGGCAGTTTGCCCAACCAGTCTACATGTGCTTTGTGGACTTGGAGAAGGCATTTGACCGTGTCCCTCGGGAAGTCCTGTGGGGAGTGCTCAGAGAGTATGGGGTATCGGACTGTCTGATTGTGGCGGTCCGCTCCCTGTACGATCAGTGTCAGAGCTTGGTCCGCATTGCCGCTCCCTGTACGATCAGTGTCAGAGCTTGGTCCGCATTGCCGGCAGTAAGTCGGATCCATTTCCAGTGAGGGTTGGACTCTGCTAGGGCTGCCCTGTGTCACCAATTCTGTTCATAACTTTTATGGACAGAATTTCTAGGCGCAGTCAGGGCGTTGAGGGTTTGATTTGATTTTTTTGATTTTTATTAAGGATCCCCATTAGCTGGTTGCCTCAACAACCCACTAGTCTTCCTGGGGTCCACAATTCAATACAATTACAAGTAAAAGCATATAATTATAACTACACAATACAGAAAAAATAAATAAATAAAAGCATCAATAAGAAAACAAGCAAACAATGTATTTTGGGCAGCACGGTGGAAGAGGGGTTAGTGCGTCTGCCTCACAATACGAAGGTCCTGAGCAGTCCTGGGTTCAATCCCGGGCTCGGGATCTTTCTGTGTGGAGTTTGCATGTTCTCCCCGTGACTGCGTGGGTTTCCTCCGGGTACTCCGGCTTCCTCCCACCTCCAAAGACATGCACCTGGGGATAGGTTGATTGGCAACACTAAATTGGCCCTAGTGTGTGAATGTGAGTGTGAATGTTGTCTGTCTATCTGTGTTGGCCCTGTGATGGGGCGGCGACTTGTCCAAGGTGTACGCCGCCTTCCGCCCGATTGTAGCTGAGATAGGCTCCGGGAACCGCTTAATCCCGAAGGGAAAATGGATGGATGGATGGGCAAACAATTTACAGTCACAGAATAATAATGACCATATAAATATAACTACACAATATAAAACCAAACAAATCATCAACGAGCAGACTAATTTAAAGACTCAGATAAAATATTACTCTCTTTTTAAAAACCTGTTTACTTTCAATGTGTCATGATCCGTGGTCGGATCATGTTTTGTTAAGTTATGTTTGGTTAGTTTTGGACTCCTTTTGTTATTACTTGTGCACCTGTGAGTTTGTTTCGTCACCATGGTTACTTGATTTTCACCTGCCTTGCACGCGCACCTGTTTCTCATCAGAGACGCTATTTAAGCCCACCTTTGTTCATCACTCGTTCTGCTTTCTTTGTTTTTGCATCACGCAACTGCCACGTAAGTTCGTTCTTGATTCTAGACTCAGCTAAGTTCCCTAGTCTGTGCTAAGTTTTAGCCTTAGCTTCCAGTGCGTTCGGCACCTCTTCCTGTCGGTTTGTTTTCTGTTTTGTACCAGTTTTGTGTTATTTTTCTATTAAATCAAGTCGTCACCTGTAAGTCCTGTCCGGATTCGTCCCTTGCTTCTTGGGAGAACAAAACCCCGCATCACCATGCGCACCACACGTGACACAATGCCGGTGAGAATTCGAGGCAGGTTATTCCATAGCGATAAAGATCTATAAATAAAAGATTTCCGCAAAGCATTCTTCCTGGGACGAGGGAGTATAAAATGTTGAGGGGATCCGGTTTGGTGGCTGCAGGATTAGGTCTCTGATTGAAAATCAGCACTTCCAAGTCAATGAGTCCATGGTTCTCTCCCAAATAGAGTCCTGCCCCAAGTGAAGGAGTTGCGGTCTTGTTCACGAGTGAGGGAAGAATAGATCGAGAGATCGACAGACAGATTCATGCAACGTCTGCAGTGATGCGGACCGTGTATCAGCCAGTCGCAGTGGAGAAAGAGCTAGACCGGAAGGCATAGCTCTCAATTTACCGGTCGATCTATGTCCCTATCCTCACCTATGGACATGAACTTTGGGTTATGACCAAAAGGAAAAGATCATGGGTACAAGCGGCCGTAATAAGTTTGGTAAGCGGAAGAAGATAGATGAATGGATGCAAGTATTCAACACAATACAGTGTAATTATAAAACAATATTCCTAATCTATATCATATTCAGTGCGAGGTGTAGCTTCACCCGTCACCTGTGATTGATTTGCTAAAATAGCACCAAGTATCATTTGCACTGCAACATGTATCTGCTTTCCACCGACACACCTCTTTGGGGGGAAAGATTAGTGATGCAAGTTCGCTTCAGAAGACATTTAGCTTTACGCCAGGTGCAAAGTAGCAATGATATGCTAAGTGTAGAAAGTCAATTGCGCTGGTTGCAAGATTGATTGATTGATTGAAACTTTTATTAGTAGATTGCACAGTACAGTAGATATTCCGTACAATTGACCACTAAATGGTAACACCCGAATAAATTTTTCAACTTGTTTAAGTCGGGGTCCACGTTAATCAATTCATGGTAGGGCCCTTACTCGTTACAGTGTACTTTCTCTGCTATTGAAGTTTATGAAGTATGAGATAAAGTGCTGAAAAATAAGCTAATGGTTTCAGACAACTCATTTACAGACTTCTTAAGACAGCCGTCTAGCGCCACAAATGTGGTATTGTTGTAGTAAGTGGACCAACCCAAGTTCAATGTCCCGTTACTTTACACCATGTTGGACCCGCGCCGAATCGGATTAGGTTTTAAAAATGTTTACGGGTCACATATTTCATTTGATTGTTTTAGTGTATCGACCTCATTGAGTACAGAGTAACAACCTAGCCTAGGTACTTATACAGTATGTTTTCTCTTGTATTTGCATTGTTCCGAACCTATGAACCGTAACCTCACCCTAATAAAAAAATGAATTACATTTAATAAGAGGGCAGCCGTGGTCTAAAGGTTCTGATCCTTAGCCAGAGGGAAAAATATATATCTATTGTCGGAGGCAGATATTTACATATATCCGAATTTAAGTTGTACTTCGTCCGTTTCTTTGTCATATTTGAAAACAGCTCGTCTTTTCCACTTCTTCTCTTTTGATGCTCTGTCAGAAAGCAAACTCTGTGTGTTAACCTTGAGTTCTTTGGAATGTATTATGGCTAGGGAGACGTTGTGCTTTTGTTATGGCTAGGGAGGTGGAAGGGAAGAGAGGTTTTTGGCGTTGGGAAGGGAGACCATTTTGGGTGTGCGGGATAGAAGGTTCTAGGGTTAGACTGGTCTCAATCTAAAATGTATATTGTCAAAGCTTTGAGAATATATACAAGAAAATACCTATTCTGTCTCTGGTGGTTTTTCAACTCAGCTTTAAGTGTCGGAAAGAACTTGGGAGCGAATTATGACTTGAATTCCCTGGGAGGAACAACTGGTCCAAAACGCAACACTATCCATCTATCAGTCATAACTATAAAATCCCTCGGGGACCCTGCTTTTATTTGCCGTACTAGACTATGACAAAGCATATGTACTGTAGAGCTTGGATTCACTGCAACTATGGTGCGAGACGAGGAAAGACAGGTACGTTGTTTTCTTTAATGCCATTAAGGATACAATGTTATGCAGAGGTGTATTCATTACAATTTTATAGACAAATGATATCATTACTAAATATTGAAGGCCGATGTGGGTAATTGCAAATGCCCACCCCAGCGATCAACACGTTGGAAATGTGGACAAACACAAAGATGCAAATCTGCAATTTCTGTGAGACATAGCTATCGCAAGTGTGGCTTTTTTGAAGGCAACCAACAACAATGCTGAGGAAGAGCTCACATTGGTATTTGGGAAGGCCCAAGTTGCAGCCAAAACCCTTCTTACCGTTCCTTCACCCGAACTGTGCTAATGGAGGTAGCAGAGCTCCTCAGAGATGAAATGGACATTCAAGTTAGAGCCATGCGTGTTTGTGAAAGCTCACCCGAGTAGCAATGGACACGTTAATAGGTGGATGTTAAAGTGCTTAAAGATGGTACCAGCAAAGTATACCGTATTTTACGGACTATAGATAGAAGCCGCAACCACTAAATTTTAGAAGAAAAAATAAGATGCGTATACAGTATATACCGATACAAAAGATTGTGTAAATGTTTATTTACATACCTGTCTGACAAGGCTGTACGCTTAGCTTTTGCACTTGTGTCTAAAATGTTTGCACTGTACAGCGCTGAGTCTGTACCACGGCAGTAAAACGGCTGATCAAACAAAACAGAAGTCATCGTCATGGACCCACTAGCTGCAGAACAGACTCAATAACTCTACGATGACGTTTTGGTGAATTTACTGAGGGATTTGTGAAACTGAAACAAGACAAAAAGAATGCCATTGTATGTTAAAATAAATACTAACACAGAAAATCAAAAACGTGTTGACATATTAGCTCATGCTAAGGACGCAAGCGTCATTACATTGAGATCAACTATACTGCCAAAAGTATTTGGCTACCCATTCAAATGATGAGAATCCAGTGCCCTATTAACTTGGCCTGGTGTACTCTCAGTGATTTCCAGCGATTGGCCAAAGTGTGGTCCCAGGTGCAGTACCCAGGGAACAATGGACCACCGACCCCACGCAAGCAGGTGGGCCAGCGACAGGAGCCCCAGGACGGGGCCCGCCATGCTAGCGACAGGCCATAAACAGACGCGCCCGGCAGAAGACAAGGCACGGGAGAAGCAGGAGACAACCAGCCACCGAGAGACCATACCCCACGCAGACAGAACGACGTCCCACAAGCAACCGGGTCCCCACGAGCCTAACCCCCTCCAGGAGAGCACGGCGGGGGAAGTGGTTGTAGGAGTTGGTTTCACAAGCTCTTTTGGTAAATATTACTGCACTGCTCTTTGTTGAAATGAGTTTGTGGCCCAGTCATGTCTGAGTGTTGGCACGAAGATGTGAACTTAATAAACGATGCCAGCACGCTCGCTTCAAAAGACTAAAAGTTTCTTTGTTCTGCTTTTGGAAAGAGTGCTTTGAGCGCCCAACACCTCGGATGCCGGTAGTAACAAGTCAGAGCACAGTTCATTAAACCTGAAGACACTTGTTTGCACCTCACTTTTCACATTAATGTTGTATTTGTATTATTTATTTGTTGAAAAACAACAGCCAAACTAGCAGGTAAATCTACTGATGAATAAACCCAAAGAGATGTTGGTTACACTTTATTCAAATAAGATGTGAATGCAATTGTTGTTTACTTTCTTATTTGTATCCATAATTCCATAAATAGAATTACCTTACAAGATATAACAGGAATATAGCAAACTTCACCTGCATCGTCCAATATCCACTATTTGTTTCACATTCACACTGTCTGATTACTTTGCTGAGAAGTTACTGAATGGATTTCAACTTCTCGAATCGTTTTGGGATCAAACCATTCTAAAAAAAAATTATATCGTCCCTGAATTGTATTGGCAACAACAAATTCTGTATTGAATCAATGAATCTTTACACTCCTAATATATATATATATATATATATATACAGCATGCCGACTAATATCCATCCATCTTCTTCCGCTTAACCGAGGTCGGGTCGCGGGGGCAGCAGCCTAAGCAGGGAAGCCCAGACTTCCCTCTCCCCAGCCACTTCGTCCAGCTCTTCCCGTGGGACCCCGAGTCGTTCCCAGACCAGCCGGGAGACATAGTCTTCCCAACGTGTCCTGGGTCTTCCCCGCGGCCTCCTACCGGTCGGACGTGCCCTAAACACCTCCCTAGGGAGGCGCTCGGGTGGCATCCTGACCAGATGCCCGAACCACCTCATCTGGCTCCTCTCGATATGGAGGAGCAGCGGCTTTACTTTGAGCTCCCCCTGGATGGCAGAGCTTCTCACCCTATCTCTAAGGGAGAGCCCCGCCACCCGGCGGAGGAAACTCATTTCGGCCGCTTGTACCCGTGATCTTGTCCTTTCGGTCATAACCCAAAGCTCATGACCATAGGTGAGGATGGGAACGTAGATCGACCGGTAAATTGAGAGCTTTGCCTTCCGGCTCAGCTCCTTCTTCACCACAACGGATCGATACAGCGTCCGCATTACTGAAGACGCCGCACCGATCCGCCTGTCGATCTCACGATCCACTCTTCCCTCACTCGTGAACAAGACTCCGAGGTACTTGAACTCCTCCACTTGGGGCAAGATCTCCTCCCCAACCCGGAGATGGCACTCCACCCTTTTCCGGGCGAGAATTATGGACTCGGACTTCGCTTCACACTCGGCTGCGAACCGATCCAGCGAGAGCTGAAGATCCTGGCCAGATGAAGCCACCAGGACCACATCATCTGCAAAAAGCAGAGACCTAATCCTGCAGCCACCAAACCAGATCCCCTCAACGCCTTGACTGCGCCTAGAAATTCTGTCCATAAAAGTTATGAACAGAATCGGTGACAAAGGGCAGCCTTGGCGGAGTCCAACCCTCACTGGAAACGTGTCCGCCGGCAATGCGGACCAAGCTCTGGCACTGAGCATACAGGGAGCGGACTGCCACAATCAGACAGTCCGATACACCATACTCCCTGAGCACTCTCCACAGGACTTCCCGAGGTACACGGTCGAATGCCTTCTCCAAGTCCACAAAACACATGAAGACTGGTTGGGCAAACTCCCATGCACCCTCAAGGACCCTGCCGAGAGTATAGAGCTGGTCCACAGTTCCACGACCAGGACGAAAATCACACTGTTCCTCCTGAATCCGAGGTTCGACTATCCGGCGTAGCCTCCTCTCCAGTACACCCGAATAGACCTTACCGGGAAGGCTGACAGCATGCCGACTAATAAACCCAACTAAATCTGAAATAGGAAAAATCAGCAAAATAATCCTGGACAGAGTCAACACAAAAATCACGGACAAAACACCACTCAACCAATGGAGAAATACAGCAGCAGTAATCAAATGGTTTAACAACATCCAAGACAAACAACAGCACAACTTTATCTCCTTCGATATCGAAGAATTTTACCCTTCCATCACGCAAGACCTACTGACTCAAGCACTAGACTTCGCCTCAGACTACGACTCAATCACAGGCAACGAAAGAAACATCATCATCCACGCAAAAAAACTCCATACTCATCCACAACAGTACACCATGGCAAAAAAAGAACAATTCAACATTTGACGTTACTATGGGGAGTTTTGACGGAGCAGAAACGTGTGAACTCGTTGGGAGTTTCCTCCTCTCCCAGCTCGCTAGCCTCAACCTGAACCTTGGTATTTACCGTGATGACGGACTGGCAGTGTGTCGCGCCTCGCCAAGGAGCAGCGAGAATACCAAGAAGCGCATATGCCAAATTTTCAAAGAGAACGGCCTACGGATCACGATTGAAGCCAACAAGCAAACCGTCAACTTCCTCGACGCCACTTTCAACCTGAGAAATAACAGCTACCAACCATTCACGAAATCCAACACAACACTCCAATACGTGCACCATGACAGCAACCACCCACCCACCACCACGAAAAGAATACCTACCGGAATTAATAAAAGGCTATCGATGCTGTCATCCAGCAAAGCTGAATTTGACCAAGCAACCCCCCCCCCGTACCAAAAAGCACTTGATGAAAGCGGATACAATTTCACCCTCACCTATGAACCCACGCCAGGAAACCAACCAAAAAAGAGCAGAAAACGAAACAACATTATCTGGTACAACCCCCCATACAGCAAAAACGTCTCAACTAATATTGGCCACAAATTCCTCACTCTGATCGACAAACACTTCCCCAAAGGCAACACCCTAAGAAAAGTATTCAACAAGAACAACATTAAATTGAGCTACAGCTGTATGAACAATATACGACAAATTATTTCAAACCACAACAAAACAATTGCAAATGAGCCGTCTGCCCCCAGACAGAGCGACTCCAAAACCAACAAAGGCTGCAACTGCCGCAAGAAACCTGATTGCCCTCTCAACGGGGGGTGCTTACAAACATCAGTCGTTTACCAATCAAAGGTAACACGCAAGGACATTAACACATCCGACACATATGTAGGATTAACCGAGGGAGAGTTCAAAACCAGATGGAACAATCACAAGGCTTCTTTCAAGAACCAAAACCCGCGGAATACTACAGAACTCAGCAAACACATTTGGGACCTCAAAGACAATAATGTTGAATATTCAATAACATGGCAAATTCTTGCATCCAGCACACCTTACAATAGTGGTAATAAAAGATGCAACCTATGCTTGAAAGAGAAACTGTTTATTATATACCGTCCAGACCTGTCATCCCTCAACAAGCGCAGCGAAATTGTATCAGCATGCCGTCACAGACGGAAACACCTCCTAGGTAACACATGAGCCAATCACCACGCCCCTACGCCAGCCTGTACCTACCCACTCTGTGCCCTATATAAACCATGGTATGTGAAT
Source organism: Nerophis lumbriciformis (assembly GCF_033978685.3). Lineage (NCBI taxonomy): Eukaryota > Metazoa > Chordata > Actinopteri > Syngnathiformes > Syngnathidae > Nerophis > Nerophis lumbriciformis. The sequence goes on from NC_084561.2 coordinate 4,346,044, forward strand.
GCTTCTATTAAAATCCCCTGATGATTGAGGGAACCCCTCATGAAACAGGCCTGTAGAGATGAAGTAGTATATATATATATATATATATATATATATATATATATATATATATATAAAACTGAATCGTTTTGGGATCAAACAGTTCGAAAAAAATAATATCGTCCCTGAATTGTATCGGCAACAACAAATTCCGTATATATATATATATATATACAGGTAAAAGCCAGTAAATTAGAATATTTTGAAAAACTTGATTTATTTCAGTAATTGCATTCAAAAGGTGTAACTTGTACATTATATTTATTCATTGCACACAGACTGATGCATTCAAATGTTTATTTCATTTAATTTTGATGATTTGAAGTGGCAACAAATGAAAATCCAAAATTCCGTGTGTCACAAAATTAGAATATTACTTAAGGCTAATACAAAAAAGGGATTTTTAGAAATGTTGGCCAACTGAAAAGTATGAAAATGAAAAATATGAGCATGTACAATACTCAATACTTGGTTGGAGCTCCTTTTGCCTCAATTACTGCGTTAATGCGGCGTGGCATGGAGTCGATGAGTTTCTGGCACTGCTCAGGTGTTATGAGAGCCCAGGTTGCTCTGATAGTGGCCTTCAACTCTTCTGCGTTTTTGGCTCTGGCATTCTGCATCTTCCTTTTCACAATACCCCACAGATTTTCTATGGGGCTAAGGTCAGGGGAGTTGGCGGGCCAATTTAGAACAGAAATACCATGGTCCGTAAACCAGGCACGGGTAGATTTTGCGCTGTGTGCAGGCGCCAAGTCCTGTTGGAACTTGAAATCTCCATCTCCATAGAGCAGGTCAGCAGCAGGAAGCATGAAGTGCTCTAAAACTTGCTGGTAGACGGCTGCGTTGACCCTGGATCTCAGGAAACAGAGTGGACCGACACCAGCAGATGACATGGCACCCCAAACCATCACTGATGGTGGAAACTTTACACTAGACTTCAGGCAACGTGGATCCTGTGCCTCTCCTGTCTTCCTCCAGACTCTGGGACCTCGATTTCCAAAGGAAATGCAAAATTTGCATGGTTGGGTGTATATATATATATACATATTAGGAGTGTAAAGATTCTTTGATTCGATACAGAATTTGTTGTTGCCCATACAATTCAGGGACAATATTATTATTTTTTTAGAATGGTTTGATCCCAAAACGATTCAGTGAGTTAAAATCGATTCAGTATCTGTTTCCTTATGTATATACAGAACAGATATGTTAATTGCCATACCATTTATACACACACACCCACACACACACACCTATATATAAATATATATGAATACATATATGTAGATATGATATATATATATATATATATATATATATATAAATATATATATATATATATATATACAAACATATAAATGTACAGTTTAGGTCAAAAGTTTGGACACATCTTTTCATTCAATACGTTTTCTTTATTTTTGTCAGAATGATTGTTTTATTAGTTATCACACAACTTATTTGCATTGAGTTCATTTTGCCCTGCGGTCTGTGGTTACGATCCACTGGCGTTTACAAAGCTGTCTTTGATTTTATCAAGCAAAAGGCAGACAGCTTGTAAACCTCCACTGTGTGCGATGGAATGCGCCGTAGAGGTGTCGGTTTATCAGATTTTGGACAGCCACAGGAAGGACCTTATCAGGAACAGAAATCTACCAGCGGAGAGGGGGCAAACCTGACACCGCTCCACGCACCTTTTTGTTTGAACTGTTTATGACCCAGTGCAGCAGCTGTTTATGATACCTCCCCAGCTGCAGCTATGTAATCAGGAAATGCCCAAATAAATGAGGAGGCGTGTGGAGCTTGTTCCTTGGAGCTGCGGGGTGACACTGTACGAGGGTGCAGGTCAACCCGCTCTCCTCATGAGCTAAATTGAATCCTGTCTCTGTTTGATTACTTGCTTCTTGTCTTGTTTAATAATTAGTTCGGTGTTTGAACCTGACAATTTTTGTCACGTTCAAACACTGTGATATCTATTAAACAAGACAAAAGGCAAGGAATCAAACAGAGACAGAATTCAATTTGGACTCAATATTGAGGAGAGACATGGCCACTGCACTCTCTGTACAGTTCTGCACCACGCTCTGACGAAGAAGGTTTTCGTCACCTCCTTTATTCAGATGTTCAATGTTCACGCACCAACACATGTCACAGCAGGAATGGGACGTATGTAAAACAGTCATTGTTTTCGGTCGCTTTGAAGTTCAAGAAGAGGATTTCTCGGGCTTGGGCTCTTCCTGGATCCAGCTGGGGCAGGTGTTGGAGGACAATGGATAACCCCTCCCGTCTCCTGACCACGGCAACTTCAAGAGGGCAGCGGGTCGTAAATAGCGTTGACCTCGGTTACCAAATAGTTGGAAGAGAGTTTGTGAAATACTTCAGAGAGAGTTCGTTTAACACTTCAAAGAGAGTTCCTCTGGAAGTTGAGCAGATCCTGCCATCTGTCCATGTTGAAATCACAGTGGAGTTTTACGAGCCTTCTTCCTCTTGTTAGGCCTCGAAAGACAGCATTCATAATACAACGTTTCTTTTGTGATAACTTACAAACAATTATTCCAACAATTCCCTCCTGTTTATCGCAAAAACGTTCCCATAATCTCCTTATCCCTAATAACTTCTTCTTGCAATTTTCAGTTAATGGTTAATTTCCTTACGACAAAGTTATGTTTACACTCAGAATTGAACATACATTTTTCTTCATATTTATGACATTTCTGGAAATAAATCAGGAACACCATCCTGGTAGGTATCCTCGTCTTCAGATTCATCTTCCTTGTCGTCCACCAGGAAGTACATCTGAACAGCTTTATCATCTGCTGGGCTAATCTCTGTGGTAATCAGATGGTTAAACAGAGAACAGACAGGGAATACAACAACATCCACACAACGTCAGTATTGCTGAACACGGACATAGATACCAGATACCAAAGACTTGTATTTGCCAAACACGTCCAACCACCTCTCCCACATAGATGTATCTATGCCTGAATGCTCTTTCAGTTTACCGTTAAGGGTGTGCAGGCCTACCAGTGCTTTGGTCAGGCTACTTTCTGCATCAGTGCAGTTTGGTACGAACAAGCAACACTGTTCACCAAATATTGCGCACACGCCCCCTTTTTTGCGTCATACGGTTTTGAAAAGCCATAAAGAAGGTGGCGGTGGCAAGTTGATTAGCAACGGCTTCAAGTCTTGGCCTGTGTAATTTTCCAATCCCTGTTCATTGTAGTGGACATAGTTTATTCTGTCAACATTCTCGTTAATCGTACACCACCAGTAGACATATGATTCAAATCCATCTGCAACTTGATTTACCAATTTATAGTCGTCAGATATACTTCTTTGGACACCCATCAATATAAGTTGGATCTACAACACTTTGCCAGTTTACATCATGTCTAATTATTTTCCAATGTTCAGATATCAAACTGTTAAGGCGTGTTAACAATTCTTGTACAAATATTGATACTTTTACTATGTGTATGCAGTTATCTGATGATACGTTTCCTAACTGTTGTACAGAGCCTTGCATGTTAATGCAGGTATGATTAGCTTTTTTCACATATTTATCAAATATTGGTTTCTGTTTTGTCTCTTTAGCTAAATGGTCAATTTTGTTTTGCTCAACTTTTTTTTGACTCATCTTGAGTAATTGTCTGGGCTTATACATACAACACAATCAGTTTTTGTAGCCTTTCCCACTTGCTCCGCCATAAGGAACAAATTAATTACCAAAACAGGAACCAATTATTATCAAACTTTGACACACCATCAACTTACAACTTTGTCACAGTGGAATTTGTAGTGTGCTAGTTAACATGTCCCTTTGATAACACAAATACAATTCCAAATACTTTTTTTTCTCCATTATATGACCTTTTTAAATACAATCCCAAATACTTTTTCCCATTATATGACCTTTTTACAATGTGCTAAGTGTACTCAGCTTGGTCTTTCCACTATCTTTCAAATGGTGTTAGTCCTGTTGTACTTGTAATGTTAATGTACATTTTTACTAAATATTTGCATAATGCTTTTCCTTTAGGAAATATTTCTACCTACTTTGAAAATGCATCTACTATGACCAGACAATAATGTTTTCCTTCACTCTTATTTAGTTAATTGCCTAGATGTTTTATACAAAAATTTTTTTTATAAGAATTAAACTACCGTATTTTCCGCACTATAAGGCGCACCGGATTATTAGCCGCACCTTCTATGAATTACATATTTCATAATTTTGTCCACCAATAAGCCGCCCCGGACTATAAGCCGCGCCTACGCTGCGCTAAAGTGAATGTCAAAAAAACGCTGCGCTAAAGTGAATGTCAAAAAAACAGTCAGATAGTTCAGTCAAACTTTAATAATATATTGAAAACCAGCGTTCTAACAACTCTGTCCCAAAATGTACAAATGTGCAATCACAAACATAGTAAAATTCAAAATGGTGTAGAGCAATAGCAACATACCGGTAATGTTGCTCGAACGTTAATGTCACAACACACAACACACAAAATAAACATAGCGCTCACTTTCTGAAGTTATTCTTCATTCGTACCGGTAAATCCTTCGAATTCTTCGTCTTCGGTGTCCGAATTGAAAAGTTGCGCAAGCGTGGGTTCCAAAATGGCCGGCTCCGTCTCTTCGAAGTCATCGGATTCAGTGTCGCTGTTGTTGTGCAGCAGTTCTGTGAATCCTGCCTTCCGGAAAGCTCGGACCACAGTTGTGACAGAAATATCTGCCCAGGCATTTACAATCCACTGGCAGATGTTGGCGTATGTCGTCCGGCGTTGTCTGCCCGTCTTAGTGAAGGTGTGTTCGCCTTCGGTCATCCATTTTTCCCACGCAGTTCGCAGTCGTGATTTGAATGCCCTGTTGACACCAATATCCAGCGATTGGAGTTCTTTGGTTAATCCACCCGGAATGACGGCGAGTGTTGTATTTGTGTGCTTCACTTGTTTTTTGACACCATCTGTGATGTGGGCGCGCATAGAGTCGTATATCAACATGGACGGAGCAGCGTGAAAAAAGCCACCCGGCCTCTTCGCGTAAACTTCCCTTAACCACTCGCTCATCTTTTCTTCATCCATCCATCCCTTCGAGTTAGCTTTTATGATGACGCCGGCTGGAAAGGTCTCTTTTGGCAAGGTCTTCCTTTTGAATATCACCATGGGAGGAAGTTTCTGGCCATTAGCATGGCAAGCTAGAACCACAGTGAAGGACGACTTTTCATTCCCAGTGGTGCGAATATTCACCGTACGTGCTCCCGTTGTATCAACAGTGCGGTTCACAGGAATATCAAAAGTCAGTGGAACCTCGTCCATGTTGATAATGTTCTCTGGCCGGATCTTTTTTTCCGCTATCTTCTTTTTACAATATGCACGGAAAGTAGCCAGCTTTTCTTTAAAGTCGTTAGGCAGTTGCTGTGAAACAGTGGTCCGTGTGCGGATGGAGAGATTGCGTCTTTTCATAAACCGAAAACACCAAGAAGCACCACCTTTAAAATCATCCAGGTGAAGTTCGCTTGCTAGCGTTGTTGCCTTCATTCGAATAGTGATGGTGCTGACACTTCTGCTTGCTGCTCTCTGCTCAACAACCCACTGTTCGAGTTCGTCCTCCAACTGTTGCCATCGTGCTTTGTTCCCTCGGAAGCTCTGTTTTGTCTTCTTTACCTGGCGCAGGTCATCTTCTTGCTTCCTCCACCTACGCACCATTGATTCATTTATGTTATATTCTCTTGCTGCTGCTCTATTTCCGTGTTCTTCGGCATGACTTATTGCCTTAAGTTTAAATTCTGCGTTATAAGCGTGTCGTTTAGTAGGAGCCATTTTGTAGTCTGGTCTTTACAGATGTAGACACACAAAGGAAATGAAACGAAATATCCGCGCGCTTCTTTTTCTTCCGGGGGCGGGCGGTAGCGCTTCCTGTTCTATGGGGGCGGGTGCTTACCTTGGCGGTTGCTTGCGTAGAAGAAGAAGCACTTCCTGTTCTACCGGGAAAAAAGATGGCGGCTGTTTACCGAAGTTGCGAGATCGAAACTTTATGAAAATGAATCGTAATAAAGCGCACCGGGTTATAAGGCGCACTGTTAGCTTTTGAGAAAATTTGTGGTTTTTAGGTGCGCCTTATAGTGCGGAAAATACGGTATAGGAAGTATAGTACTTCCGTATAAGGGTATTCATATCCCTCCTGTTGAGCCATGAGTTCAACCATGGCTCACAACTGCTACCCACTTATATAGATTTTTTGGTAAGATTAGTTTATTGTCTGGACATACATAGATGTCTTCTTTGATCAACATGACTCCGTTTTTTAAATCCATTTATCTTTTTCTTTTGGAGTACTTTGTTGTTGCATGTCTTTTAGTATATCATGCGCTAGTTTGTAGTTTGAAATATGTATTTCCTTTTCTGTCGCTTGTTTTGCTGTTTTGTCAGCAAACACATTTCCTATTGATACTGTGTCTGTTCCTTTGGTGTGTGTCGCACATTTGCATATTGCTATTTTAGCTGGTAGCTGTACTGCTTCTATTAATTCTTTTAATAGTTCTCCATGTGTTACAGATTTTCCTGTTGACTTTATCATTCCTATATTTTGGCTATCTTTATATATATTGTGACCTTTTGATCTTTCATTACTTTACATGCTTCTATTAGTGCTTCTAGTTCTGCCGCTTGCATTGAGCAATTTGATGGTCATTTCATAGCTTTCAAAATTTTCGTTACTGTAACAATCGCACATTCTGTTCTATTTTTATTTCACAGAATGCTGCTTTAGCTTCTGAATTCCACTCTACAGATGATTACATTTTTCATTAATTTACTTAAAGGAGCTACTATTTCAGCATAATTTGGTATTCAACTTCTACAATAATTAGTTAATCCTAGAAATTACCTCATTTGCTTCTTTATTTGTGGTTTTTGTACTTGCCGTACTTTGTTTTTCTATTTTCCACAATAGTGCGTCCATTTTTGTTTAGAGAACGTTCGAGATCCTTTACTTCTCATTTGCATAATTGTACTTTTATTTTGCTTATTTTGTGTCTTTCACTAGGTAGATGATTTAATAACGCTAATGTTATTTTTCCTCCTAATTCAAATGTTATACATATTACTTTATGTATTTTTTAAGTAATGTTTTAAACTAACTTAACTGTCTATACGCCACTTAATCTATACTTTTACACTCAGAATTTAAATTCTTCCCATTGTTTATATTTTTTATTTGCAATTACTATTCAATAATATTCAAAGCAAAAGGTTGTCTATCGCTAGCTGATAGTTTTCCTGATTGCCATACCTCCTTATTTATTCTGTTATGTCATTCTCAACACTCAGATGTATGGTGTTGCAAATGTCTAAAACATAATCTAACCTAAGAATGTTATACTACATTTCAAAGGTAAACCTACTTTAAATTTACATGTAATAAATTCACTTCCACACCTCCCCCACTGCGCCACGCACACACACACACACACACACACACACGGTGGTGTGTAAGTGCGTGAGTGCACTCCTAGAGGGCAAAGGTCAGCAACACTTGAAGAGATTTCTCTTCTTTTTTCTTTTTTCTCTCTTCTTTCCTCAGCTAATAACCATTTAACCCACTTTATCATTTTATCATACTATACATCTCAACTCTTATTATAGTTATTAATCTAGGTTTTTATTTATTCCATTATTTAATTATACATATATATATTTGTATATATAAAAGCGCTCTTTATATATCCAAACATACATGTAGATCTTCAGTCTACCTTATCTTCATCTCTTATTTCAATACCCCCATTATCTCTGTCGTACACATTAGTTTATTCCATTTTGCATTAATTCTTCTTATTGATTTCTTCCCATTTCTTCATCTATTTTTACTTTTATCTCATTTTAGCACTTTGAGATATTTCTCCTGTTTGCTTTTTCTTTTAACCTATTTTTATTTTTATTTGAACCTCCAGGGTTTTTACACAATTTGTACCTGGAAAGATACACACTTAAACACACACAAACAAACAAACAAACAAACAAACAAACAAACACATTTGCAGCGATCTTACCACCAATGGCATACGCTGACAACATGACTAATTGGTGTTGTCTTTTAACAGTCATGCTGAGTTATTTTGATTGTTAATTTTTTTTTTTCTCAGGACAGTTTCTTGCAAAATGCCCTTCTCTGCTACAACGCCAAAATGCAGTCAGGTGTAACCGCTGACGTTGTGGTTGTTGTCTTCTATTTTGGTTTAAATAGATTGTAATAGACCATATTAGATCTGCGTTTCTTTGTGTCCCTCTTTCCATTTTGAGAATTTGGAGTAATCCGTCGTCCCCTACAGAGCCGAACTTATAAGGATTACTTTTGTCTTTGTTGTAAGATAGTGGTTTAATTTATTATTGTGGTACACGTCGCTTCTACTGGAGATGGTTCCCCAGTGGAGGTGTCTTGCCTAGAGCATCCACAATAACCCACTATTTACTTCTCACAACTTTAATATGGAGTGATAGCCTAATGGCGATTACTCCCACACACTCTCACATTCACACCTTTCAGTATATTGATCTACGGAAATTTCAACGTTTCATGACATGAGGACCCCGTCGCCCTCCAGGTTATTGTTTTTTACGGACAAAATTCAGTTTTTATTCTGAATAGACCATTTTAGTTTTTATTTAAAATTTTAATACTCACGGACGTTGGACTCCGACATCCCTCTAATTATTTGGCCTTTTTACCTGTTAGAGCCTAGGATTTACAGGGTTTGTCTATGCGTCGTAACCCTCAGTCACACGCTTTTTCTTAGTCGTTTCTTTCTTTGTCAATTTAAAACGTACTCACTGAACTCTGCGTTCCCTCCTCTTGTCCTTGGATTTCCGTCAGTCTTTCAATTCCAGCCCGAAATGAAGAAAAAGCAGTTCCTCAATCAGGATTTGGATGCCATGGTCTTTCTGGTTTCACTCATTCTTGCTGGAATCGTCAGACGTGTTGGAATCCGGCTCGAAGGACCAATAAGATGTCACGTTCAAAAACTGAGGACATCTATTAAACAAGACAAAAGGCAAGGAATCAAACAGAGACAGAATTCAATTTGGACTCAATATTGAGGAGAGACATGGCCACTGCACTCTCTGTACAGTCCTGCACCACGCTCTGACGAAGAAGGTTTTCGTCACCTCCTTTATTCAGATGTTCAATGTTCACGCACCAACACATGTCACAGCAGGAATGGGACATATGTAAAACAGTCATTGTTTTCGGTCGCTTTGAAATTCAAGAAGAGGATTTCTCGGGCTTGGGCTCTTCTTGGATCCAGCTGGGGCAGGTGTTGGAGGACAATGGATAACCCCTCCCGTCTCCTGACCACGGCAACTTCAAGAGGGCAGCGGGTCGTAAATAGCGTTGACCTCGGTTACCAAATAGTTGGAAGAGAGTTTGTGAAATACTTCAGAGAGAGTTCGTTTAACACTTCAAAGAGAGTTCCTCTGGAAGTTGAGCAGATCCTGCCATCTGTCCGTGTTGAAATCACAGTGGAGTTTTACGAGCCTTCTTCCTCTTGTTAGGCCTCGAAAGACAGCATTCATAATACAACGTTTCTTTTGTGATAACTTACAAACAATTATTCCAACAATTTTCATGACTATTTACATTATAGATTGTCACATCAAACTATGACTGAACACATGTGGAGTTATGTACTTAACAAAAAAAAGGGGAAATAACTGAAGACATGTTTTATATTCTAGTTTCTTCAAAATAGCTGCCCGTTGCTCTGATTACTGCTTTGCACACTCTTGGAATTCTCTCCATGAGCCTCAAAAGGTAGTCACCTGAAAGGGTTTTCACTTCACAGGTGTCATAGTTTTAAAGCCTTCAGTAACAATCTACAAGGTAAATAGTCTTGAAAATAAAGAAAACGCATTGAAATGAGAAGGTGTGTCCAAACTTTTTGGCTGTACTGTACGTATGTATATATACTTATAAATATTTTTGTTTTTCACTACGCATCACTTCTGTTAGTGAATGTTAAAACCTGCACTAAAACAACTAACTAAAAGTCCATCCTATCCTACATTTATATCGATATTGCACACTTTAAATGTGAATGTGTTTAGATTGACCTTTTTCTTGCCCATATTTGTTAGATGTTCTATTATTTTGTATATGTATTATGTAGAAATGAGTAAATAATGTCTTTTTAGCTACTTGTCTTTTTTGTTGACTCAGGCTTGTGTAAAACAAAAAAAGAGTCTATTGTCTCAAAGGAATCTGCTTAAGATAATTAGGTGAACTCTGTGGAGACGCCCAAAAAAATTATTTTGATGGAAACCCACACATCCATCCATTTTCTACCGTTTATTCCCTTCGAGGTAAATACTGTTTTTTCCAGTCAAGACTTGTCCGCCTCGAACTCCATCCAAACTAATCAAATTCAAAAGAATCTCAGGTGATTTCGCAATACCAACATCATTGCCTTTAAAACCGTGAACCATCAGTAGTCTGACTACAGAGTCCCTGCACTTCTTACTGGTCTGATATCATCTGTCCACTCTTCAACTTGTGAGTATGCACATCTGGTCTTAGATATTACATAGTCTGTTCTTGCCATAACTCTTTCTACATCTACTCTGGTATGGTTTTATATGTGTGCAATCAGTCCATCAAATTTACAAAAAATGTATTGAACTTCTTACTCAACAAGAACATCAGATGATTAGACCCGTCTCATTTATTTATGAGTTACCGTAATCCTGATCTGCTTTGTTCATCCTCAACAACAGGATGTAAGTTCTAATGCATGTTAACCCTCTTTCTATAAACAGGTGAGTCATTCACCTTTCACCTTGCAAGCCACATCGAGAGAAGAACCTCCACATTACAGAACCTAAGCTGTCAACGCTTTCTTGGTTTGTGTGTTTCTGGGGTATCAGGAAGGTGAGTTGAATAGAATAGCTTTATTGTCATTGCACTTAAAACAGTACAACCAAATGTCCAGTCTGGCTCTCCAAATACAAAACCCAAAAGCAGTGAAGTTGTCACGTTGTGTAAATGGTAAATAAAAAGAGAATACAATGATTTGCAAATCCTTTTCAACTTATATTCAATTGAATAGACTGCAAAGACAAGATATTTCATGTTCACACTGAGGAACGTAATCATTAACTTAGAATTTAATGGCAGCAACCCATTGCAAAAAAAGTTGTCACAGGGGCATTTTTACCACTGTGTTACATGGCCTTTCCTTTTCACAACACTCAGTAAAGGTTTGGGAACTGAGGAGGCACAGTTTTGAAGTGGAAATATTTCCCATTCTTGCGTGATGTACAGCTTATGTAGTCTCCTTTGTGGTATTTTAGGCTTCATAATGCACCACACATTTTCAATGTGAGACAGGTCTGGACTACAGGCAGGCCAGTCTAGTACCCACACTCTTTTACTACGAAGCCATGCTGTTTTAACACGTGGCTTGGCATTGTCTTGCTGAAATAAACAAGGGAGTCTATGAAGAAGATGTTGCTTTGATAGCAACCTATGTTGCTCCAAAATCTGTATGTAACTTTCAGTGTAAGTTACCCATGCCTTGGGCACTAATACACCCCCATACCATCACAGATGCTGCCTTTTCAACTTTGCGTCCACAGTTTCCAAAAACAATTTGAAATGTGGACTCGTCAGACCACAGAACACTTTACCACTTTTCATCAGTCCATCTTAGATGAGTTCGGGCTCAGCGAAGCCAGCAGCATTTCCGGGTGTTGTTGATAAATGGCTTTCGCTTTGCATAGTAGAGCTTTAACTTGCACTTACGGATGTAGCAACAAACTGTAGTTACTGACAGGAGATTTCTGAAGTGTTCCTGAGACCATGTGGTGATATCCTTTACACACTGATGTCAATTTTTGATGCAGTATTGCCTGAGGGATCGAAGGTCACGGGCAATGCCGCTGACGTGCAGTGATTTCTCCAGATTTTCTGAACCTTTTGATGATTTTACGGACCGTAGATGGTTGCAATAGCTCGTTTAGAAATGTTGTTCTTAAACTGATGGACAATTTGCTCAGGCGTGTGTTGACAAAGTGGTGACCCTCGCCCCATCCTTGTTTGTGAATGACTGAGCATTTCATGGAAGCTGCTTTTATACCCAATCATGGCACCCACCTGTTCCCAATTAGCCTGTTCACCTGTGGGATGCTACGAATAAATGTTTGATGAGCATTCCTTATGTATCTCGGTCGTTTTTGTCAATTGTGCCAGCTTTTTTAAAACATGTTGCAGGCATCAAATTCCAAATGAGCTAATATTGGCAAAAAATAACAAAGTTTTCCAGTTCAAACATGAAATATCTTGTCTTTGCAGTCTATTCAATTGAATATACGTTGAAAAGGATTTGCAAATCATTGTATTCTCTTTTTATTTACCATTTACACAACGTGACAACTTCATTGGTTTTGGGTTTTGCACATCTTACACACTCTTCTGCAGATCTTCAGGAAGTCCAGTAATTGTGAATATATTGAAGAACATTTCTGTTTCAGGTCATTAAACATGGCAACAACACTTTATCTCATTGGTGGAAATGGAGGCAGTCCATTTTCTTTGAATGGTCGTGACAATGGTGCCACCCTCAAGAAGATTGGAGTGGCAGTGGCTGGCTGGCAGATCAAAGCTGTGCGGGCCGAACTGACCGACGGGCGTGTGGAGACCTTTGGAAAAGCACACACTTTCAGTGAGTTCACGTTCAAACTTGGCGAGCGCATCACCAAGCTGTCCCTGTGGGGGAACGGTGCCGGGTCACGTCTGGGTGGCATCAGGTTCTGGACGAGTTCTGGACGCGAGTTCTTTGCGCACATGAATGACTGGCCCCTGAAGACCGAGTACTCTATCGATGTGGGGTCTGGAGTCTGCCTGGGGTTGCAGGGGAAGGCTGGCTCAGACATCGACCACTTGGGATTCCTCTTCATCAATGCCATCAAGTCGTCTGAGCTAACCGACATGACCTATCCCAGCCTGGCCACGTACACACCCCAGGTGAGTGGTACTATGTCTCAATCAACTGAGTAAGAATTTGGAAAGCACAAAACTACTCAGGCAAATCATATTTTTGATGTAGATGGTAGATGCCCATATCTGCTGTACAGATTTACTTTACAAAAGAGAAGAGTGGGATACTTCTCTTGTTGCCTTATTTGTATTTGACCTTATTTAGTGGATTTATATTACTATTTGGTGGAACCGGGCCGGAGCATGAGGGGATAGAAAGAGAGAAAAAAAAAACGTGTGCGTTCCCGGGTACTCGGACTTCCTCCCACCTCCAAAGACATGCACCTGGGGATAGGTTGATTGGCAACAATAAAAATTGGCCCTAGTGTGTGAATGTGAGTGTGAATGTTGTCTATCTGTGGTGGCCCTGCGATGAGGTGGCGACAGTATTGTATTTTTATTTCATTACAAAAGTTCAATAAAATAATGTCATATTCCGAAATTCTCCCCCGGGGGATTAAAGTCTAAATGTTAAGGTCATCACAAACAAACATCGAAATATCAAAGCATGATTTTTAAACTCTCATTTGCTTAATTACTTTAAAAATGAGTTGATATTATTTACACTGTTATAAAGATTTTTTTGTGTTGCCTAAACAATACACATTGTTTTGTGTTTTTCTGTGTTCGTTCGTTTGTTTGGGGGCTGGTTGTTTCTTCTAGGTCAACAAAGAATACATCAAATCGGTGTCTTACCACAACAACACTAGTGCGGTTCAAGAGCAGAAATGTTCGTACAGCAGATCTGTGACCAAGTCTAACACCTGGACCACCACCGTTAAGATTGAGGCCAGCGTCAGCATGAGCGTTTCAGCAGGGATCCCGGGTCTGGGGGAGGTGTCTGCTGGGTATAGCCTGACTGTGGGAGCTGAGCAGTCCTCCGCAATGACCCATACGCAGACCTTAACAGAATCAGATGAGATCAATGTGAAGGTCCCGGCAGGAAAGACCGTGAGTGTTGAGTTGTCAGTGGGACGAGCAGTCATCGACCTCGAGTACAGGGCCAAAGTGAAAATCACATGCCTGAATGGCAGCGAGCTGGTCTTCGATTCCACTGGCAACTACAATGGTGTGGCTTACACTGCAGTGAATGTAAATACCACTGAGTCTGATAAAGTTATGAATGTTGAATAAGATGCATCAACATATTTCTGTGCATAGTTTTAATATTCATTGCATGACATTGATTTGATCGCTAATGCAGAGCCATGTGATCTTGCTAAATTAATTAGTCTGTCTCCCTGATCACATTGTTTAATGTTTTAATCTTATTGTGCACAATTTTATTATTCATTGCATAACATTGATTTATATGCCAATGCGGAGTCATGTGAACTTGCTAAATGAATGATTGTCACAGATAAATAAAGCATCATTAACCTGCTTGTGTTTCCATCTTTAAATCTTGTCGTTTTCAGCTCCTTTCACGGTAACAGATGCAGGTAACACAAAATCCCCCCTGACAATAATCACAGTAACCAACCTCGCAATCACAGGATCATGCCATAATAATTATCGTAGCAACATAAGTAAACAGCCTTCCCGGTAAGGTCTATTCAGGTGTACTGGAGAGGAGACTACGCCGAATAGTTGAACCTCGGATTCCGGAGGAGTAGTGTTGTTTTTGTCGTGGTTGTGGAACTGTGGACCAACTCTTTACTCTCGGCAGGATCCTTGAGGGTGCATGGCAGTTTGCCCAACCAGTCTACATGTGCTTTGTGGACTTGGAGAAGACATTCGACCATGTCCCTCGGGAAGTTCTGTGGAGAGTACTCAGAGAGTATGGGGTATCGGACCCCTTGATTGTGACGGTCCACTCCCTGTATGATCAGTGTCAGAGCTTGGTCCGCATTGCCGGCAGTAAGTCGGATCCATTTCCAGTGAGGGTTGGACTCTGCTAGGGCTGCCCTGTGTCACCAATTCTGTTCATAACTTTTATGGATAGAAATTCTAGGCGCAGTCAGGGCGTTGAAGGTTTGATTTGATTTTTTGATTTTTTTTAAGGATCCCCATTAGCTGGTTGCCTCAACAACCCACTAGTCTTCCTGGGGTCCACAATTCAATACAATTACAAGTAAAAGCATATAATTATAACTACTGTTGCGTTTGGACCAGATGTTCCTCCCAGGGAATTTAAATTGCTGGTCAATCCTAAATTCTTTTGATGACACATAAGCTGAGTAAGGACCACCAAAGACAGAATAGGTATTTTGTAATTTATTTCCAAAGCCTTGGAAATAAAATGAGACCAGTCCAGCATAGAACATTCAATAGCGCAGCTAAGATGGTCTAATCTAAAATACGGAAAAACTTCTCTTCTATAGTGTGTCTCTCGCCCCCACCCTTGTTCTCCCTCTCTCCAGCCCGAACACCTGCCCATTGTCCTCCTCACAGTGGACTTGAGGATAACCAGAAAGAAAATAAAATGGAAAAACACTCTCTTCTCCTATCTCCCCCGCCCTCATCTCTCTCACCTTAACACAAGCCCATTGTGCCTCTTATCTAGAGCCGGCCTGAGACGGGAAGCAGAGAGGATTCCTCCTTACATTCCTAAGCTTCAAGGTTGGCACACAGTACTTGCAGACAACCAAAAGAGAACAAATGGAAGAACACTAGCTGTTTTGTAATATGACTATGAAAATAAAGAAGTAACACTTAAATATGGATATATATAAATATCTGCCTCCAACAATTCCCCCTTCAGATCTTCTAAAAAGATCTTTATCACTAGTACAACACTTCTAAAACACGCCCCTTTTTGAGCAAGCTAGTAGTAAAATAAAAGCATAGCTACATGGGAGATAAATGGAGGGAATTTATGTCAATGTCGTCACTATCAGGGAAGGAAACTAGCATTTCTCGAAAGTCACCACTTTGCTTGACCCCCTTCAGTGACATAGCAAACCCAGAAACAGGGTGGGGTTGACCTTCTACAGCTCTAACAATGATGCGGGTGCATAGAGACCTAGCACAAGGGGCGATAAAGCAACCGCATGAGGCTATGATGGCCAAGAAAACTCCAACAGAGATCAGGGCAGACTTAATTAGGTCAGTCCACCTGCCAAAGGTGCCTTGGAGCCAATCTTTGAAGGGGTTAGAGACACCGGAAACTTCAGTAAGTTCCTTAGACAGGGCTTGGAGGCCCTCTAAGGCCCTCTGGACCGAGCCATCGGGGGCGGTGTTGTTAGGAATGAAGGTGCAGCATTGGTCCCCAAACATTGCACACACACCTTCTTCCTTGGCTAGGATACGGTCAAGAGCTATGCGGTTCTGGACGGCCATGAGGGAGGTCGGGGCAAGTTGTTCAGCAAGTCCCTCAACAGCGTCACGAGTCAGGTTGGTCAGTCTCAACAGATTATAAAAAACATAGTTAATGCGTTCTACATTTTTAGTAGCAGTCACAGGGAAAATAGCACCAATGATAGGAAGGTTCTCGAAACCTGCACAGGATTCACACCACAATTTATGTTGTGAGGGGACCCCCCTTGGTTGTCCAATTGCATCAAAGTAAACACCATCAGGGTTTCCCATCAAATCAAAGGAGCCTGTCATACTCCTCCGAGGTAAAACATGGCGGCGTCGGCGGGAAGTTAGTGAGGCCGCTGAAACAGGAGTTCCAAGGGGTGTTCATTTGGTACCCACTAGGGTGAGTGGGGTCACCAGTCTAACCATAGCCCAAAGCCCAACGGCTGACGTTGGGATTCTAATGTACAATCTGTGCTCCCCACAATACCAGAATAAGTCAGCTCGTGCCCAAGGGCCTATCCTTGAGCCATCTATCAGGGTGGTGCACCAGGAAGGGTTAATGTCACCCAATTTGTTGGGGGACGAAGAGGGTCCTGTGAATTGAAAACACGTGTAATTTAGCTTTTGGGCCACAAAGGGAAGAAGTCGGGTGGAATTGTCAACAGGAGGGTACACACTAGCCAACAAATCACAACCTGGCGGTGTGCGTTCAGAAAACAAGGAGATAAGACAGTTTGAGCCATTTGTGTCAGTCAACTTAAAAGGGGCGGGGTAGGTGTGGGGAAAGGGACGTCCAGCGGAACAAACAACACAGTCACCCAGGTTTTGGCTCTTTGCCATGCTAGTCATCCACCTAAGCCACAGGTTGCCTGCACCTGCTCCTAAGGTCAAAGTTACCAGTTCTTCGGTGGTGATGTCATTAGCATACACAGATGTGAGAGCCTTTGTAACGTCACCGAGGTGGAGTGGCACTTTAGGTGCTACAGAGGGGGCAGAGGTAGTTAACGCCCTCTCAAGGATATTAATTTTAATAATCCCTTTAGGGTCTGTACAAGTCTGGTCAACCCCCAAAACAACATAAAAGGGACTAGGCATAACACCCGCTCTGGCAATTGTAAAGGCAAGGGGGTTCTGGGAACGATCAAAATTCCTCTGAAAGGTCATCACTCTCAGAATAACTTTGAATTGTGGAGGTATGCTGCCATATAAAGGGTCATGGTAATCCAAGGGCCCTGTGTAGTGGGTTACCTGCTTCCACGAGGGGCACCACCCACTAGAGCAGTGGTTCTCAAACTTTTTTTTGTCATCCCCCACTTTGGACAAGGGTGAGTTTTCAAGCCCCACCTGCTCCCATCGCCCCAACAGAACGCTAAAGCCAAGCTTAACATTTTCAAATATATTGAACATCAAGTAACATCAAGTTGTATACATTCAAACTCAATAACATAAAATAGCATCAAGTTCAATAATAAATAAAATAACTTGCATCAAGTTCAATAATAAATAAAACAAAAGTGTTATAACTTGCATCAAGTTCAATAGTAAATAAAACAAAAGTGTTGTAACTTGCATCAAGTTCAATAATAAATCAAATAACTTGCATCAAGTTCAATAATAAAAAAAAAAAAAAGTGTTATAACTTGCATCAAGTTCAATAATAAATCAAATAAAAGTGCCATTTTGCAATCTTTGCAAAAAAAAAAAAGGAGGAGCTATGCATTTGGCAAGACAGGGCAAGCGAGAGCACTTTGCCCCGGGAGAGCCACCTTGCTTCACTGTGAAACATCACGGCTGTATGATCAGCTCCCATTTCCTCACACAGTGCAGAGAACATGGGGCGGCATGGCGTAGTGGGTAGAGCAACCGTGCCAGAAACCTGAGGGTTGCAGGTTCGCTCCCCGCCTCTTACCATCCAAAAATCGCTGCCGTTGTGTCCTTGGGCGGGACACTTCACCCTTTGCCCCCGGTGCCACTCACACCGGTGAATTGAATGAAGAATGATAGGTGGTGATCGGAGGGGCTGTTGGCGCAAATTGCAGCCACGCTTCCGTCAGTCTACCCCAGGGCAGCTGTGGCTATGAAAGTAGCTTACCACCACCAGGTGTGAATGATTGATGGGTTCTACATGTAAAGCGACTTTGGGTACTTAGAAAAGCGCTATATAAATCCCAGTTATTATTATTATTATTATTAACAGTCGCGCTTTCACTAGTCGTGTTTTCATCACATTGACCACGCTCACAGCATCTGTTAAAAGCTCATTGAGTTGGGGGCTGAGCTGCCTTGACGCGAGTACTTCCCGGTGAATGACACAGTGTGTCCAACCCTCTTTATTAGAGCCTGCAGCTTGTTTCTTCACCCTGCCATGGTCTGTGCGCCATCACAGCAAAAGCCCACACAGTTTTCCCATTTAAAGGGGAACATTATCACCAGACCTATGTAAGCGTCAATATATACCTTGATGTTGCAGAAAAAAGACCATATATTTTTTTAACCGATTTCCGAACTCTAAATGGGTGAATTTTGGCAAATTAAACGCCTTTCTATTATTCGCTCTCGGAGCGATCGGGAAGCAATCCGCCATTTTCTCAAACACATTACAAACACTGAGTCAAATCAGCTCTGTTATTTTCCGTTTTTTCGACTGTTTTCCGTACCTTGGAGACATCATGCCTCGTCGGTGTGTTGTCGGAGGGTGTAACAACACGAACAGGGACGGATTCAAGTTGCACCAGTGGCCCAAAGATGCGAAAGTGGCAAGAAATTGGACGTTTGTTCCGCACACTTTACCGACGAAAGCTATGCTACGACAGAGATGGCAAGAATGTGTGGATATCCTGCGACACTCAAAGCAGATGCACAGGGCCGGCCCGTGGCATAGACCGTATAGGCAAATGCTAAGGGCGCCGTCCATCAGGGGGCGCCACGCCAGTGCCACAAATGTTGGAGAAAAAAAAAAAAAAAGTTGGTACTATTATTTCTAAATACAAAAAATAATCCCACGTTAATTAAAATGCAAAGTAAAGCCTATATAATAGAAATATTATTTGTTACAACATTGTTTACATTGTTATTGCCTTCTGGTTAGCTAATGTTTGCCCTGCAGGTAATAGTCACTTTTCCACCCCTTTATATATTAGGTATAGATGTAAGCCTAGTTGTTAAAGTGCACATCATTAATGTTAATTAAGCAATATGTATGTAAAAAATATTGTATTTCATATATTCATTTTTTATTTTTTGCATTCATATATTTATTCATATTTTTTTTATCTTGTTAACTATTCTGATTGTTAATTTGCTTTGTTTAAGTAAAAAAAAAGGTCAAAGACAAAGCTATTCGGTTTCTTGTGAGTATATACACTTCACTGCCGATGTGGGGGGGGCGCCACCTAAAATCTTGCCTAGGGCGCCAGATTGGTTAGGGCCGGGCCTGCAGATGCATTTCCAACGATAAAGTCAAAGAAATCTGCCGTCAGACCCTCATTGAATCTGCCGGAGTGTGTGAGCAATTCAGGGACAAAGGACCTCGGTAGCACGGCAAGCGATGGCGGCAGTTTGTTCCCGCAGACGAGCGAGCTAAACCCCCTGGATGTCTTGGCTCACACCGTCCCTTATGCCACCGAAGATGATCAAGAGAAGAATATCGACCCTAGCTTCCCTGGCCTGCTGACATCAACTCCAAAACTGGACAGATCAGCTTTCAGGAAAAGAGCGCGGATGAGGGTATGTCTACAGAATATATTAATTGATGAAAATTGGGCTGTCTGCACTCTCAAAGTGCATGTTGTTGCCAAATGTATTTCATATGCTGTAAACCTAGTTCATAGTTGTTAGTTTCCTTTAATGCCAAACAAACACATACCAATCGTTGGTTAGAAGGCGATCGCCGAATTCGTCCTCGCTTTCTCCCGTGTCGCTGGCTGTCGTGTCGTTTTCGTCGGTTTCGCTTGCATACGGTTCAAACCGATATGGCTCAATAGCTTCAGTTTCTTCTTCAATTTCGTTTTCGCTACCTGCCTCCACATCATCTGCAAATAACAGAGACCTGTGTGGTCTCTGTGGTCCTGATGGCTTCCTCTGGCCAAGATCTTCAGCTCTCGCTGGATCGGTTCGCAGCCGAGTGTGAAGCGACTGGGATGGGAATCAGCACCTCCAAGTCCAAGTCCATGGTTTTCTCCCGGAAAAGGGTGGAGTGCCATCTCCGGGTTGGGGGGGGAGATCTTGCCCCAAGTGGAGGAGTTCAAGTACCTCGGAGTCTTGTTCACGAGTGGGGGAAGAGTGGATCGTGAGATCGACAGGCGGATCGGTGCGGCGTCTTCAGTAATGCGAACGCTGTATCGATCCGTTGTGGTGAAGAAGGAGCTGAGCCGGAAGGCAAAGCTCTCGATTTACCGGTCGATCTACGTTCCCATCCTCACCTATGGTCATGAGCTTTGGGTCATGACCGAAAGGACAAGATCACGGGTACAAGCGGCCGAAATGAGTTTCCTCCGCCGAGTGGCGGGGCTCTCCCTTAGAGATAGGGTGAGAAGCTCTGTCATTCGGGGGGAGCTCAAAGTAAAGCCGCTGCTCCTCCACATCGAGAGGAGCCAGATGAGGTGGTTCGGGCATCTGGTTAGGATGCCACCCGAACGCCTCCCTAGGGAGGTGTTTAGGGCACGTCCGACCGGTAGGAGGCCGCGGGGAAGACCCAGGACACGTTGGGAAGACTATGTCTCTCGGCTGGCCTGGGAACGCCTCGGGGTCCCACAGGAAGAGCTGGACGAAGTGGCTGGGGAGAGGGAAGTCTGGGCTTCCCTGCTTAGGCTGCTGCCCCCGCGACCCGACCTCGGATAAGCGGAAGAAGATGGATGGATGGATGGACTTAGAAAAATAAAATAAGCCACTGGGAACTGATTTTTAATGGTTTTAACCATTCTGAAATTGTGATAATGTTCCCCTTTAAGGTCGTGTTCTTTGAGGAAACTGTCCTTTATCTTGAACAGCTCATCAGCAGTGGCTCTATTTTTCATGTATTTGCAAAACAGCAAATGCTCGCACAGTGACTCGCCATTCACAAAGCGGACGTGTGCGATGAACAGGCAGTCTTTATTGCTGTCAGTAGCTTCGTCCACTTGGAAAGCAAAACCACTTTCTTTTCATTTGTCTACGAGTTGTTCCTCAAGATCACTTGCAATGTCGCATATACGTCTCGCAACTGTGTCGTTTGACAGTGGGACAGCTTTTCATTTTGTCTCGTCAAGCATGACTGACACCATGTCTGTTATATGTTCCATGTCTGACTGACACCATGTCTATTATATGTTCCATGTCTGACTGACACCATGTCTGTTATATGTTCCATGTCTGACTGACACCATGTCTATTATATGTTCCATGTCTGACTGACACCATGTCTGTTATATGTTCCATGTCTGACTGACACCATGTCTGTTATATGTTCCATGTCTGACTGACACCATGTCTGTTATATGTTCCATGTCTGACTGACACCATGTCTGTTATATGTTCCATGTCTGACTGACACCATGTCTATTATATGTTCCATGTCTCACTGACACCATGTCTATTATATGTTCCATGTCTGACTGACACCATGTCTATTATATGTTCCATGTCTGACTGACACCATGTCTATTATATGTTCCATGTATGACTGACACCATGTCTGTTATATGTTCCATGTCTGACTGACACCATGTCTGTTATATGTTCCATGTCTGACTGACACCATGTCTGTTATATGTTCCATGTCTGACTGACACCATGTCTATTATATGTTCCATGTATGACTGACACCATGTCTATTATATGTTCCATGTCTGACTGACACCATGTCTGTTATATGTTCCATGTCTGACTGACACCATGTCTGTTATATGTTCCATGTCTGACTGACACCATGTCTGTTATATGTTCCATGTCTGACTGACACCATGTCTGTTATATGTTCCATGTATGACTGACACCATGTCTGTTATATGTTCCATGTATGACTGACACCATGTCTGTTATATGTTCCATGTCTGACTGACACCATGTCTGTTATATGTTCCATGTATGACTGACACCATGTCTGTTATATGTTCCATGTATGACTGACACCATGTCTATTATATGTTCCATGTCTGACTGACACCATGTCTGTTATATATTCCATGTCTGACTGACACCATGTCTGTTATATGTTCCATGTCTGACTGACACCATGTCTGTTATATGTTCCATGTCTGACTGACACCATGTCTATTATATGTTCCATGTCTCACTGACACCATGTCTATTATATGTTCCATGTCTGACTGACACCATGTCTATTATATGTTCCATGTCTGACTGACACCATGTCTATTATATGTTCCATGTATGACTGACACCATGTCTATTATATGTTCCATGTCTGACTGACACCATGTCTTTTATATGCTCCATGTCTGACTGACACCATGTCTATTATATGTTCCATGTATGACTGACACCATGTCTATTATATGTTCCATGTCTGACTGACACCATGTCTGTTATATGTTCCATGTCTGACTGACACCATGTCTGTTATATGTTCCATGTCTGACTGACACCATGTCTGTTATATGTTCCATGTCTGACTGACACCATGTCTGTTATATGTTCCATGTCTGACTGACACCATGTCTGTTATATGTTCCATGTATGACTGACACCATGTCTGTTATATGTTCCATGTCTGACTGACACCATGTCTATTATATGTTCCATGTCTGACTGACACCATGTCTGTTATATGTTCCATGTCTGACTGACACCATGTCAATTATATGTTCCATGTATGACTGACACCATGTCTGTTATATGTTCCATGTCTGACTGACACCATGTCTGTTATATGTTCCATGTCTGACTGACACCATGTCTATTATATGTTCCATGTCTGACTGACACCATGTCTGTTATATGTTCCATGTCTGACTGACACCATGTCTGTTATATGTTCCATGTCTGACTGACACCATGTCTGTTATATGTTCCATGTCTGACTGACACCATGTCTGTTATATGTTCCATGTCTGACTGACACCATGTCTGTTATATGTTCCATGTCTGACTGACACCATGTCTATTATATGTTCCATGTCTGACTGACACCATGTCTGTTAAATGTTCCATGTCTGACTGACACCATGTCTATTATATGTTCCATGTATGACTGACACCATGTCTATTATATGTTCCATGTCTGACTGACACCATGTCTATTATATGTTCCATGTCTGACTGACACCATGTCTATTATATGTTCCATGTCTGACTGACACCATGTCTATTATATGTTCCATGTCTGACTGACACCATGTCTATTGCAGCGGGGAGAATGAGCTGCTCAGCAATTGTGTGTGGTGTCATGTACTGTTTTGTCATGTCCGAGCCACCGTAGCATGTGTTCAGTGTGTGACGTCACGGGAGGAAGGGAGAGTTTGGACTCTGGAAGTTGTTAACAAACGGGAGCGATCCGAGGCATTGAGTTGAAACGTGTTGCCTGATTATTATTAAATGAAGACACCTAAATAAGCACATAGGTGAAACCGAGGACATGTGGTTTTTTGCATTGTGCAATTGTGTATGCAACTCTATATGAAGCCATTTGAGCGTTACTGTTTACTGATGCAGCTTTTACCATGCGCGCCCCACACTTTGAGAAACGCTGCACTAGAGTATGTTGTCTGCATCCGACACCAATGGTTCAGGTTTGAGTCGTAACAAAGATAGAGGTTATTACCACGGTAAGAACTATTTTCCCCCCGCAATCAATCACACTGCACAGGTCAAAAAAAGCAGCCACATCCTGAGTTCCAACATATATATAAAGGAGTCAAAGGCCTCCTGGCATGAGTGTCTAACATATGGCGGGTCGGGTGGCGGTACACACAGAAGCATCTCAGTCAGCCAGGGTTTTCACTGATAGAGCAGTTGGAGCAGGAGTTGGGGTACTCAGTCGATGTCAGCCATTTCTGGTGTTTCAGGCTGTGGTATGAGCTCATGGAGGAGCCTTGGTAGTGGTGTCGCAGCTTGGTGGTTGAGCCGTCAGGTAACACCAGGAAGGTTCCTTCTGTACGATATTGAACGTCAGGGTACAGTCTGTAAAGGAGGTTATTACCAATTAGGCAAGGTGTGTGCAGGTCAACCACGAAGGGGTGCTTCAACGAGAGTCCAGCAATTTGAACCGGAAGTGGTTTGGTGACAGGTAACATTCTTGTGACCCCAGCGAAGTCTTCAACCTTTAAAGAGGAAGCACACAGTTTCTTTGGCACCTCTGCATTCAGAATTGAGTGGGTGGCACCAGTGTCAATCACAAACTGATAACATTGTCCATTGACGCTTATGTCATGGGGCCTGTCTGCATTTCCTGCTGGGGCTTCTGCCTCGGGCGTCCTCTGCCCCGCCTTCGTGTTCGTCTGGCGGCATAACGGAACCTTTCCTGTTCGGAAATGTTCGGACAGTCTCGACTCCAGTGACCAGGCTGGTCACAACTGAAACAGTTTTCACCCCGGACTGACCTTGAAGCACCGCGTCGTCCACCACCCGAGTCCAACCGTCTGGTCTCACGTCTGTTGAGGATTATTTCCTCCACCTGCTGGAACTCAAAAGCAAGGTCACCCACTGCTAAATATACTTTGGCTGAATTTTTATCTTCAGCGATCTGTAAACTAAGGAGTTGTTTCCTTGCTACTCCACCACCAGCCTTGTTGTCATCATCCTGCTCTCTCCAATTCTGCATATGATGAATAAGATGTCCCTGCCATGTGTTGCTTTTGGCACCGGGTACATCAGGGTTAGCTTTGTCCAAAGTGTTTAGCCAAAGGCTCCCTCCTTGGGGTACAGGTGGGAGTTTGTCAACAATGGCTTGCATGTCTGCGACGGCAAAAGACATATTGAAATAGGCCCCAATTGTTAGTGTCATGTGTCAAAAATGTCTGGTGTGCACGCGCGAGGTTGCCATCTGCCAGAGGAATATGGTCAGACGTGCAAAGGGAGGGGTCAAGAATTTGAGCCGATGGAGACATTTTAAGTTTCGGAGGTAGGATCAATCTTAGAGGGGGCGTGTGAGTACCTCCCTCGCTTGTCACTGGAGTAGGGGGCGGTGGCTTAGTCAATGTCTGGGCGGGTCGTTTGAATATTCTGGTGCATGCGCGACAGGCGAAAGACCAGTCAGTCCATTTTATCATATTCTTCTCTAACTTTTTTTTCTCTTCCGTTCTTTCTCTCCCCGTGGACTCCATCGTCACCAATAGCAACACACGCACACACAAGCGAGCGCACACACACACACAAGCACGCGTATGCTCGCAGGACACACACACACAAGCACGCGTAACCAGCAGCACACACACACACACGCACAAGCAAGCGCTCACGCACAAAAGGAAAAAAACTGCACAAAAGCTCTTTATCTGCGTTTCACTTTACCATAAACTTCCAGTTACTTTTCTTTATTTACCAAAAGTTTGAGTTCACGACTTTACGAGTGTTGTAAATTCCCTCTTAACCCTTTTTTTAAACTCTACCTGCTAATTTCATTGTCGCCAACAGTACATTCAATTGATCATTAAACGGTAGCCATTCATCACATTTTCCCCAGCCGCCATCACATTCCCGTCTGTCACACTCCGTGGTCATTGTGTCTATTTTCTCAGAATTTATTGTACCATACGAAGTACCATACGAAGGGTCTTGAACCCGTTACTCAGAATTTATCGCACCATACGAAGGGTCTCGAACCCGTTACTCAGAATTTATCGTACCATACAAAGGGTCTCGAACCCGTTACTCTTTTAGGCGACGACCAATGACCCAGGGTGAGCCACACCCAACTATTAGTTTATTTGTCAATGAAACTGCCCGTCACGGTAGTCGAGACACAATGACGTGAGTTGACCACTTATTTACAACTTTTATGTAATGACGGACAAGGCAAAAATGCAATCAATCCATCAAAATGCAATCAATCTATCAAAATCACCACTCTGTGTCTGGGGTACAAAACAGTGTTTGACTTACAGACTTCAGAACAGACTCCTAAAGCAGATTTTAGAAAAAGGCTCTGCTTACCTTAAATTGTGTTGGCCAAGTGAGTCTGTCGAGAAGAGTGTAAGAGATGTCCAATTGTCAGCGTGTCATCCCGGACGAGCCCCCAAATTGTTGCGTTTGGACCAGATGTTCCTCCCAGGGAATTTAAGTTGCTGGTCAATCCCAAGTTCTTTTGATGACACATACGCTGAGTAAGAAGGACCACCAAAGACAGAATAGGTATTTTGTAATTTATTTCCAAAGCCTTGGAAATAAAATGAGACCAGTCCAGCATAGAACATTCAATAGCGCAGCTAAGATGGTCTAATCTAAAATACGGAAAAACTTCTCTTCTATAGTGTGTCTCTCGCCCCCACCCTCGTTCTCCCTCCCTCCAGCCCGAACACATGCCCATTGTCCTCCTCAGCTGGACACAGGAACAGATAAGAGAAGTGAAGTGAAGTGAAGTGAATTATATTTATATAGCGCTTTTCTCTAGTGACTCAAAGCACTTTACAAAGTGAAACCCAATATCTAAGTTACATTTAAACCAGTGTGGGTGGCACTGGGAGCAGGTGGGTAAAGTGTCTTGCCCAAGGACACAACGGCAGTGACTAGGATGGCGGAAGCGGGAATCGCACGGCCGCTCTACCAACCGAGCTATGCCGCCCCAAGAGAAGGAGTTATAGCTACTCCCTGCATTCCTAAAGTCAAGGTAACTCACAGTGGACTTGAGGATAACCAGAAAGAAAATAAAATGGAAAAACACTCTTTTCTCCTATCTCTTCCCCCCGCCCTCATCTCTCTCACCTTAACACAAGCCCATTGTGCCTCTTATCTAGAGCCGGCCTGAGACGGGAAGCAGAGAGGATTCCTTCTTACATTCCTAAGCTTCAAGGTTGGTCTCAATTCTTCCTTCTCGACGACAGTGACTGACAAGTGTCTTAGAACGTACGGCGGACTTGAAATAGACTGGGTCAAGGGGGACAGCAAGACTTACTTTTCTGACCTGTGTAGAGTGATTAAGTGTGAAAAAAAAATAGTTCTTACCGTGCTAGTAACCTCTATCTTTGTTACGACTCAAACCTGAACTATTGGTGTCGGATGCGGACAACATACTCTGGTAAGCGGTGCCCCTTTTGGAAGCAGGTAACCCACTACACAGGGCCCTTAGACTACCATGATCCTTAATATACCAACATACCTCCACAATTCAAAGTTATTCTGAGAGGGATGACCTTTCAGAGGAACTTTGATCGGTCCAAGAACCCCCTTTCCCTTACAATTGCCAGAACAGGTGTTATACCTAGTCCCTTTTATGTTGTTTTGGGGGTTGACCAGACAGGTACAGACCCCAAAGGAATTATTAAAATTAATGTCCTTGAGAGGGCGTTAACTACCTCTGCCCCCTCTGTA